>NW_028080766.1:0-70186 GCF_014824575.4 Sturnira hondurensis | reverse complement strand
TGCAGGCCCCCTGAGTCCTTCCTTGATGGTCTCCCAAGTGATCGTGTCTGGCTTAGGTTGCCCTTCTCTGAGGGGTCGTACCCATCTCTGACTAACTGACCAAGCATTGGGGGCAGGAGATGAAGCAGAAGCAGCATTGCTGCCAGGGAGACAAGCTTTGTCTCCTTAGTGGCTCACAGTCCAGAGGTCGCTCACTCATCCTTAGCCATGGGGGTTAGTTACAACTCCTGAAACCAGGCAGAGTGGTTCCCAACAAAACACTTTATCTGCCCCTCCATTCTAAATGAAAGCTTTGCTGATATTTTTACTGATACATCCCGTAGAGCAAGGGACATAAAGGAAAGAATAAACGAATGGGATCTCATCAAACTTAAAAGCTTCTGCATGGCCAAGGAAAACAGTATCAAGATAAAAAGAGAAGCAACAGTTTGGGAAAACATATTTGCCAATGACACCTCAGACAAAGGTTTCATCTCCAAAATATACAAAGAACTCACATGACTCTACTCAAAGAAGACGAGCAACCCAATTAAAAAATGGGCAGAGGACTTGAACAGACAGTTCTCCAAGGAGGGCATACAGAGGATCCAGACACATGAAAAGATGGTTGATATCACTAGCTATCAGAGAGATGCAAATCAAAACCACAATGAGATACCACTTAACACCAGTCAGAATGGCTACCATAAACAAAGAAACAAACAGCAAGTTTTGGAGAGGTTGTGGGGAAAAGGGGACTCTAGTTCAGTGTTGGTGGGATTGCAGACTGGTACAACCACTATGGAAAACAGTATGGAATTTTCTAAGAAAACTAAAAATGGATGTTCCTTTTGACCCAGCAATTCCAATGTTAGGAGTGTATCCTAAGCACCCTGAAACACCAATCCAAAAGAACCTATGCACCCCAATGTTCATAGCAGCACAATTTACAATAACCAAGAGTTGGAAGCAACCTAGATGCCCATCGGTCAATGACTGTATCAAAAAAGTATGATCCATTTACACAATGGAATTCTATGCTGCAGAAAGGAAGAAGGAGCTCCTACCCTTTGCAACATCATGGATGGAACTGGAAAGCATTGTGCTGAGGGAAATAAGCCAGGTAGTGAAAGACAAATACCATATGATATCACCTTTAACAGGAATCTAAAGAACAAAACAAACAAGCAAGCAAAATGTAACCAAAGACACTGAAATACAGAACGTGCTGACAGGGTCCAGAGGGGAGAGGGGAGAGAATCACAGGGGAAAAGGGGAAAGACTGACATGAACAAGTGTAAAGGACACATGGACAATAACTAAGGGTGGCTTGGAGAGATGGGAGGGAGGTGAGGAGCACTGGGTGGGGGCAGGGCTGGGAATACAAGAAAGAAAACTGTACTTGAACAAGAGTTAAATAAAAAAACTATGGTAGATTAACACAATGGAATTCTATGCAGCAGAAAGAAAGAAGGAGCTCCTACCTTTTGCAACATCATGGATGGAACTGGAAAGCATTATGCTGAGTGAAATATGCCAGGTATTGAATAACAAATACCATATGATCTCACCTTTAACAGGAAGCTAAACAACAAAACAAACAAGCAAGCAAAATATAACCAAAGACACTGAAATAGAGAACAGGGGGACAGTGACCAGAGGGGAGAGGGGAGGGAATTTCAGGGGAAATAGGGGAGGGATTTAGAGGAACAAATATAAAGGATACACGGACAACAACTAAAGAGGGTGGAAATGGGAGGGAGGGGGGAGGGAGGAGGGTGGGATGGGATGGGAGTAATAGACAGAAAACTGTACTTGAAAAATAAATAAATTACAAAAAAAAAGAAACAGGATCAAATTGCTTTCCTCCAAGTCCAATAAACATCCCATGTCACATGCCTGTCTTTGGAGAGAAAAGGATTCCAATGTTTTAGCCATCAGTGAAAATAGGTCATTGGCTGATAGTACACAAATTATCAACATTTAACAACATGAAAAAGTTATGATAGTGTAAATCAATCATATGAATTACTTTTAGCAAAATAGGTACAAGTAATTTATTTGCTTGAGGCACCAAACTCTGTATTCAGTATGTGTGTGTGTATATATATATATATATATACACACACACACACACACATAATTTTTTCTTTAGGAAACACTGGTTTAACAAGAAGAAACACTGGCAGTTGTTAGTGGGCTGTGAGTAAAATAGAAACTAATTTTGGCTTTGTTTGAAGGAATCAGACCAAACTTCTTGAAGTGGGAGAAGACCATTTAAAATCAGGAGTGCTTAGATGGACATGTGGGTGGCTCAACAATGAGGTTTATCTCTGGCTCGTCTGTCACTGCCAGCAACAGACTCTTCTTTCCTTCCTCTCTCTTCTCCTCCTTTCTCCCCCTTTCTTTCCCCTCCCTCACTTCTTCCCTCTCTCCATTTCTCTCATTAAAATTCAATGGGGCCCTTAATACTCTGGTCTCCAAGAATCCCCCTTTCTCCAATTTAGTACAAATATTTTTAGAATGGATAACTCTTGAAACCAACCCAATGAAAAGGAAGGCAAAGTCAAGCTTGCCAACTTCACCCTTTTACATCAGAGACAAGTGGAAGGAGGTAGGCTGTGCCAAGAGCTTTACATCCTGGGAGAGTATTGACCTCTCTACCCATAGCTCCCTGCCTTTGGACAAGCCACTTAGACTTTTATTAACCTCACTTTCATCACTGGTTAAATGAGGACAACATTATTATTTTTTAGGGTTGTTGTAAAAGATCATTCAAAGAACGAAGGAAAATTCTTTCTTTCTCAAAAACATTTTATTGATTATGCTATTACAATTGTCTCAATTTCCTCCCTATGCCCCCTTCTGCCCAGCACTCCTATTCCCTACAGCAATCCCCCCCTTAGTTCATGTCCATGGGTCATACATATAAGTTCTTTGGCTTCTCCTTTTCCTTTACTATTCTTAACACCCACTGTCTATTTTGTGCCCACGTATTATGCTTCTTGTTCACTGTACTTTTTCCTCCACCCTCTCCCCCGCTCCCCACTGATAACCCTCCATGTGATCTTGACCTGTGCACCGACTTGCAGTGTTCACAGCGTTATGGATGGGATTCGAGACAAATTCACATGGACTACTGAGTCCTGTGGGGGAAAAGGGGCAGGCCACTCTCTCAAGGGGAGAGCTTCTTGGAGTGGTTTGGCAACTCTCTCAAGGGGAGAGTGCCTCGGCCCTTGTCCGGACAGGCTTTTATTGGGTTCATTTAGCACAGGAATGCAGGTAAAGCTAATTAATTATTGTCAGGCAGTAAGGATCAAACAATAGATAACAAAGAACTCTGAGGGCCTATTCTGAGTCAGGGTCTGTTAGCTAAAGGGCTACAAAACTTTGGGAAACAAACTCATTTCCTGCTCGGACCCCTATAATTTAACTAAAAGCATTCTTATCAAAGCAGGTTTCACAGGATTTTAGTACTCTTTCTTAGGCCTGATCTTCTGGGGAGCCGGCCCTTTCCAGCACAGGGCTACACCACCCTCTGTCATTGTTTCAGGCTTAAGTTAGGCAGAGGATGCAAGATAGCCAAGAAATTAGGAGACTTTTCTCAGACAGAACGAGGACTCAGGCTTTGTCAAAGCCAAGGGGCAAGGGTCCATCACCCCCTTTCTCCATAGCCCCCCAAGTCCTTCCCTGGGGCCTCCATGTGATCATGCTTGTCTTAGGCTCTTCCCCCTTTGGGGAATCTTACCCATCATTGGCTAACTGATCAAGCTTTGGGGGCCAGGTATGGAAAAAGGAGAAGAAGTGGCGGTCCTGTGGGGAGATAAGCTTTGTCTCCTTAGTGGCTTATGGTTCTAAGTTCGCTCACTCAGCCTTAGCCAAGGGGAGGTGGGTTACAGCTCCTGAAACCAGGCAGGGCAGTTCCCAACATGATCTCCATATTTATGATTCTGTTTCTGTTCTGGTGGTTTGCTTAGTTTGTTTTTTTAGATTCAGTTGTTGATAGTTGTGAATTTGTTGCCATTTTAATGTTCATAGTTTTGGTCTTCTTCTTTTTCTTAAATAAGTCTCTTTAACATTTCCTGTAGCAATGATCTTGGTTCTGATGAATGCCTTTAGCTTTACCTTGTTTGGGAAGCACTTTATCTACCCTCCCATTGTAAATGATAGCTTTGCTGGACTGAGTAATGTAGGTTGTAGGTTCTTGCTTTTATAACTTTGAATACTTCTTCCCAATCCCTGCTAGTCTGTAAAGTTTCTTTTGAGAAATCAGCTAGCAATCTCATGGAAACTCCTTTGTATGTAACTATCTGATTTTCCCTTACTGCTTTTAAGATTCTCTCTTTATCTTTTACCTTTGGCATTTTAATTATGATGTCTCTTGGTGTGGTCCTCTTTGTGTCCAACTTGTTTAGGACTCTTTGTGCTTCCTTGACTTTTATGTCTATTTCTTTCATCAAATTAGTGTAGTTTTCTTTCATTATTTTTCAAATAAGTTTTCAATTTCTTCTTCTATTTCTGGCATCCCTATGTATTTGATGTTGGTACTTTAGGAGATGTCCCAGAGGCCCCCGTTAGTATCTTTAAATTTTTTTTCTTCTTGCTGTTCTGGTTGAATGCTTATTTCTTCCTTATGTTCCATATCCAATGATCTGCATCTTGGCTTCATCCTCTCCACTGTTGGTTCCCTATAGATTTTTCTTTATTTCACTTAGTGTAACTTTTTTCTTTTCTTTTCTCTTTATGTTGTTGCCATACTCAGTGAGTTCTTTGAGCATAGTGATCACCAGTGATTTGAATTCTGCATCTGATAAGTTGGCTTTCTCCATTTTGTTCAGTTCTTTTTCTGGGGTTTTGTTCTGTTCTTTCATTTGACCACATTTCTTAGTCTTCTCAATTTTGGCAGCCTCCCTGTGTTTGTTTCTGTGTATTAGGTACAGCTGCTTTTACTTTCTGTCTTAGTAGAATGACCTATGTAGAAAGGACACCTGTAAATTGCGTGGGGTGGAGCTTTAGGTAATCGCCAGGGCAGGACAACCTGCTTCACTGCTTCATGGCTCTGTGTGGGAGGAGGGCTTGGAGAGGGAACAATGCCACTACCTGGCTTCTGGAGGTTTACCTGGCCCTTTTTCCAGTCACTTCACTTTATCTCTGTATATGGCTGGCACCCTTCCAGCTGTTACCCTGGTGGTAAATCCCAGAGTGGGTGGGTTTGTATACATTCTAAGTCCATGCAGGCCCTTTAAGTGGAGTCTCCTGAAAATCTGGTGGTTTCATTCATTATCTCAACCCCAACTTGTTTTTACAGCCAGAAATGTTGGGGATTTATCTTCCTGGTGCTGAAACTCTGGGCTGTGCAGTCTGGCCTGGGGCTGGGATCCGCCTCTCTGAAGGTATCCATCCCAATTTCTATCCACCACACATGGATAGAAACCAATTTTGCCACCACCACCTCTCCTGTCTCATTTAGTCTCTACATCTCTCCACCTATCTCCATGTCTCTCTCCCTGTTATGTGTCTGATGAATGTGGCTTCTTTAAATCCTTGGTTGTTGGACTTAAATACAGCTTGCTTTTCTGACAGTTCTGGGTGTTATTTATTTTAAGGTCTAGTTGTAATTCTTTCTGTGGTTGTGTGAGGAGGCAAATCATGTTTACCTAGGTCTTCATCTTGACCAGAAGAGGAAAATTCTTTTTAAAGGGTGCTGATGCTTCTGCTATTGTTTGGCTAATACGAACTCTCATCAAGACCACCCCTTAAACACTAACAGAGACAGAGTAAAGAATAAAAAAGACTGTATTGGGGGTAAGAAAAGTAAAAAAAGGAATGTGGCTTTATTTTGTCATTATATCTGACCCCCAGGAGTACCAAACTGGCCTAGTGTTTGTGAGCTTCCCTGGTCCCAGGCAGATGCTGCTGGGCATCTGCTGGTGGCTGTGCACTCAAGCTTTTAGTATATATACATTGGGGATATGATTTCTATTGCCAGTCTGTCTTCTTGGAACAATATGATTTTATGAAAAGCAAAATGAAAACTGACATTGCTTGAAAAATCAGCACCCATAGATGGCATTTATTCTGAAGGAATAACTAGAAAAACATTGGTATTGAAGAGGAATAATCGAATGTGAATAGTACCCTGAACCTTGTAATGTCAGTGGCCACCATCCTCAATATCAGTGACATTTTGGGAGGCTATGCTCTTTAACTTTCTTCTTCTAGTTTATATAGACTTTAAGGTCTGCCTTACATATGAAAATGCTGATGCTAGAAGAAAGCAGTTTATTACAAAACATTTTTTGGTGCATTTCTTGCATTTTTCTTGCATTTCTTAGGTTTGTCTTCTGAAAAGTTGAAGCTTGGATATTGTATAGAGGTTTGACAAGCACCTGGAGATTGTGGCTAAGGAAATGGATCTTGACATTGATTATAAGCCCTGCCACGTAGGTGGCAACAAAAAAGACTGTATGGATAATACCAGGGCACCTGCTTAAGAGCTGCATCAGAGGCAGGGCTTGTTAAAAATGGAGATTTCTGAGCACTGTCTTCAAAGCTTGCAATTCAGTAGGTCTTGTGTTGGGTCTGAGAAGTTGTATTTTTAAAGTGCCCCATGTTGGTTGTACAGCTTAGCTAGATTTAACATATACTAGACCACACAGGGACATGAAATCTTCTAGGACTAAGCCCAGGATCTTTGGCCAAACATGATCAATGAGTAACAGAACTAAATCAAGGGATTAGTGAATTTTTGTAAAAAGCTAGTGGTTCGAGAGAAAGAAAAAGAGCTAGCTATTCTCTAATACTTATTATGAGTAGCAATAATGATAAAATATAATGAAATCTCGTGCTGTCCCACTCTATCCTGCCTGAGCCATGACTCATCCCTTTGTCCAGCATCTTAATGCTATAGACAGTCCTCACCCATTAGTCACTCAGTACCCATCTCAGTTAGCAGATCAGCTGTCATGGTATAGCAGTGCTTGTGTTTAAGTCGCCCTTATTTTACTTAATAATGGCCCCAATGTGTGAGAGTAGTGATGCTGGCTATTCAAATACAAGAAGCCAAAGAGAAGCCATAAAGTGCTTTCTCTAAGGGAAAAGGTGGGCGTGATTAGGAAAAACAGTATATATATAGGATGTAGTGCTATTTGATGTTTCAGGCATCCACTGAGAGTCTTAGAATGTATCCCCCAAGGATAATGGGGGACAACTGTACTAAAAGGGACTGACAAAAACACATAAGATGATTTTTAGTTGCTGTTAAAATTCTCATTATGTTTGGGAGGATGAATCTTGTTAACTGTGATCCAAATAAAGAAACTTATACTTAGGGAGAAATTATAATCAGATATTAAACATCTGTTTGATTAATTTTGTTTGGTTGACACCAAAGACCAATGTATTTTTTTATATAGCCCTAAATATAATAAATTCATGTTTTAAATATAATATTAGCTGTATAATTTCATTCTGCTTTGTTAGCTTACAATAGCCCAATAAAATCTGACAATAGAATGAAGGACCCTCCTTGGGGTGATATTTTAATTGTCATAAAAATGTCACATAGATTAAGGGGCCAGCTGAGCCCTTACAGTTTCTCAAGGAGTAGAGAAGTCATTAAAACGAAATGCGTATGCTATTCTGAGATAAAATATTGGCCATGATTCCAGCCATAGTGTTCTTTATGTGAATTTTGCCAAATATAAAGCCATGAATTATACTAATTCCCAGAAATCATCTTTAAAAAAGCTTCTATGAAGTATTGTATTAGAGATTTGGGAAATTTTGAATTAATACAAAAGTACACATAGTATAACTAATTCTTTATACTCACAACATTTATTTCCATAGAAGTTTCTGTACTTCCACTTCTGCTAATCTTTGAGTCATGTAGTTTTTCTAGTCTTTTATTTCTGGTAGGCTCATCTTGCAGCCATTGGGACACACAAGTTTGAATAGGTTTGTACACTGAGCTCTGGTTATCCCCTTCCTTAGAATGTCTAGGAGCTCTCCTCTGACCAGGAGGAAATACACAGGATGTAATTTTCCAAGGGCTCTAATGTAACTCAGTCTTATATTCTATGTGTTTACTCTGGGGACTCTGGTTTCCTCCCCATTGCAAAGATGTGCCTCTGAGGGGAACTGTCATGTCTACATTGTCCCAGTCTGAGTGAATGCAGGTGTGGGGGCGAGGGGCCCTGCAATGAAAGGGCAACTGTCCAGGTGGGTCCTGCCTGCTGCCCTGAGCTGCTGGGAGGGGCTCTAGCCACCTTAACCCTGAACTGGACCCTGTGGGTTAGAAAATCATTCTTTTACTTGTGCTTATTCATCTTTCTCAAATGTGTGTGTAGCTCACAGCTATTTCAATATTTCGTATTAAAAGTGTTTGGGTCTTTATTTAGAAATTTGGTGATGTTTTTGTGACCAGAAGTATGCAGTAGGCATTTAACTCTTATTGATATCAATCAGTCTATGGACAAATTGACTCCATTATCTGTTGTTTAGCTTTAAGTCACAGTTTCTAAGAACCTATGAATGATGCTAAGTGAGGACTTACTGTCCTTTCTGGCCCTTTACAGAAAAGACTGTCTAACCCATGCTTTAGTAGAACTGCTGTTCAGACAAAGGTATTAAATTAGTCCAGTTTCTTTACTAGTCAGGGTCTATCTAGTCAGAAAAACTGAGTGTCTGACAGGTAAGAATTTAATACTAGAAACAAGAACCTAGGCTGAAAGAACATTTAGCATCTGTAATTTACTGGTCACTGTGGCCAAGGAAAAGAGCCATCTATGGCTCTTAAACTTTCAGCCTGAAAGTGACATACCACATTGGCTCACATTTGGTTGGCCAAGGCAAATCAGATGACTGTGCCTTTAAAGGAGGCAAGAAGTGCAATTCTACTGTGTGCTAGAAATATTTAATGCACAGCACTAACAAAATCTAGTATATGCATTGTATGAATAGTCAAAACTCAAAGGACTCATTGTGGGAAGCAAATACACACACTTATAAAATACTAACTTTTTTCTCCCTAAAGGGAATACAACATTTCCAAGATTTTAAGTGGGTTGCAATCTTGCATTATATTTAATACACTTCAGAATTTGCTGAGAAGTCTCCCTCTTAAGACTTCAAAACCTTCCTCTTTCTCAACATTTTGTATATAAATACTGTTTGTAGAAAGAACTAAAACATACATGTGTATATCTAATTAAATTCTTTTGTTTTTACACAGACTATTAAAAGTGACTTACAACATGAGTAGTTGAAAGAAACAAAACAATGGCATTTGCATGTAGATGGAGCTTGGAGTAAAAATTCTGTGTTTTAATTTGTAGACACGTCACATATTTGCTAATAGAAGAACTTTCTGCCATAAACAAATACCTCTCAATTCTAGCTCTGGCTGGTATAGCTCAGTGGATTGAGTGCAGGCTGTGAACCAAAGGGTTGCCAGTTTGATTCCCAGTCAGGTCACATGTCTGGGTTGTGGGCCAGGTCCCCAGTAGGGGGCACTTGAGAGGCAAGCACACATTGATATTTCTCTCACTCATTGATATCTTTCTCCCTCTCTCCTTGCCTTCCCCTCTGTAAAAATAAATAAATAAAAGATTTAAATAATACCTCTCAATTCCCATGAATGTTTACTAGTGTCTGTGATGGCTAAAGGTCAGCATGATGTTTTCAGCATCTGTCTTTACTTTCAGTGAAAAGATATGTTCTTCTGAATGTGGTTTATTCACTTTCCTCCTTTTGGCAACTGATTGTGAAGATGGAGAAGATCTGTAAACATATTACTATAGATGAAAAGTCATCAGATTAGTAGTGTCTTCAGGTCAAATCTAGCTGCCTCCTAATTCTATAAATGAAGCTTTATTGAAACACCACCATGCCCATTTGAGTGCATGTTGTTTATGGAGGTTTTGGGGTTACAACAGCAGAGTTGAGTAGTGTGACAGAGACTGTCTGGCCTACAAAGCTGAAAATATTTACTATCTGGCCCTTTACAGAATAAGTTTGCTAACCCTATTTATTTCATTTTTTAAATTGTTGTTCAAGTACAGTTGTCTGCATTTCCCCCCACCACTCCCTCCTCACCCCAGCCATCCCCTCCTCCTTCCCCTGATTCCACCCCTTGTTGGTTTTGTCCATGTTTCCTTTATAGTTTTTCCTGAAAATCCTTCCCCCCTTTGCCCCCCCATTATCCCCTCCCACCTCCCCTCTGGTTACTGTACTGACCCTATTTTTGAAGTCTTTCCCATCTACAGAAAAGGGTCTGTATATAAATTGTGTACCCACACAGGAAGTTATATAAAACCTCTCAACCATTTATAGGGCATGATGCAATAACATATTAATTTTATAAAGATTTTAATCATCATTAATTTTGGTAAATTAAATATTTTTCTTCTTGATCTTCCTGTTTTCTAAATGACACCTTTTCTTTAGCCCACAGAAAACAAAAAAATGTTCATGGTTCAGTATTATTCTCTCCATCTTGAAACATGTTTTCCTACTGTGTTGCATTTTATTCCTATTTATTTTGTCTTTCTTGGACCCCTTGTCAACCCTCTGTTTCTCACCATCCTGTGAATACTGGTGTTCCCCCATAGCTCTGGCTTTGCTTTTCTTGTCACTTTACCTAACCCTGCTCAGTGTCAACCAGTCACTCCTGTGATGTCAGCTACAAATCTTTAAAACTTTGCTTTATACCCAGATCTTTCTCCTGAGAGCTAGGCTCCCAATCCCAGAATCCTCTCTCTTGAACATCTCTACTCACAGGAGCCTCAAACTTGGCTCAGGAATGACCACTGGAGAAGAGAATTTGGTGGTATATGACAAGCTCTATTGTGAGAACTGACACGTGGGCTTCCTTGTCCTCTCTCATGTATTTCTAGAAGAAAAGATTTAACTTTTTCTGATTTTAATAAAACATAAAGCATTTTAGTTTAGTTTAGTTTGTGGCTTTTCACTCTAATATTTCTTTCTTTCTTTCTTTCTTTCTTTCTTTCTTTCTTTCTTTCTTTCTTTCCCTTTCTCTCTCTTTTTATTGTTGTTTAAGTACAGTTGTCTCCATTTCCCCCCTCTGTGCCTGCCTGCACCACCCATTCCTGCCTTGTACCCTTTAAAGCATTTGATTTTTTAAGAAATTAAGTAGCTTATCTAGTGTCATTCTTTAGTGCTACCTGAATTAGAAACACAGTGTTCTTTCCTTTCATACCTATGTTCCTCCATCTATTTATCCATCCATCCATCCGTCTGTCCCATAAATATTTCATTGAGTACCTACTATGTGGCAGAAATTGGGTGGGTCCTCTCTTAAGTCCTCCTACTTGTGACACGATTCTCAGCTCTCTTGAAGCCTTCCCTCTGAAAATGGAATCCCCTCCTAACATGTCTCTTCACAAGTCACTATTTATCCTCATAATCAATTATTCCATCCTCTGGTTCCTGATACAGCCCAGCATATTTTGGCCACCTTCAAACCTACCACTTTTCTTTTCTTGAACCTTTTCTTAGCAATAGTGGTCTTAGCATAGACAGTTTAGAGTGCTGGGGCAGGTCTACAGCTTAAACTGGGTGAGGAAAACACTGCTCTGAAGTCTGGCTTTGGGGATGTGAATAGCTAGATATCTCTGGGCATGGCCTTGATTTTTTTGTCTTTGCAGGCACTCTTTTGGGTTCATAGTGACTTCTTACTGATGCTATTATCACCCGGGTTTGGGGGTTTCCATTTTGAAGCCAGGCAAAACATTGTGACTACCCTCTGTTCATGTTTTCATTGTGGATTTTCTCTCTTCACTGTTCTCATGACTAGTGAACTTTTAGCCCTTAATCTGTTAAAAGATAAATGGCCCAAGGGAGATGGCCACAGAATGTATATCTTTGAGAATTTTTAAGGTAAAAATTGACAGCTTTAATAGTCAAGCTTTCTTTAACACTTAAGGGACAAAAATAGTTTTAAAAATATTGTTAAACATTTCACATCGATGATCTGCTTAATTGCTTACATGAAAAGATTTAAACCTTGCAGGCTCTCTGATAATTCTGCTTTCTTTCCAAGAGCCTACTTTTGGTTTCTAACATCTGCTCCTGGTGACTGATTCTCCCATCATGTGGCTGCTAGCCTTTTCCTCACCACCTGGCCCCAACTCTCTGTCCTATCATAAGGCTTTTAGTCAAATAGTTTCTTATGCCCTGGGACTCTCAGACATGCATGCCTGCACCTACATTTTAGACCCAGAGCCTTCTGGGTCTAAAACCATGCATATGGCAGGCAGATCTTCTTTTCATTGGGATCAGGTTCAATGCAACTGTTGCATAAAGTTCACTGGATGGTGCCCCGATCAAAGACTGCTTTCCTGGTCACTGATATCCGCCCCTCCGTTTCCCAGCTTCAGTTTGAATCACATTCAGCCAAGTTGAAATTCTCTTTAGCAGTTGGGGCCAAGGGGAATCAGGATAAAGAAAATGTTCAGATAATATTTCAATTCCCTTATCTTAAGCAGTACAATAAATGCCTGCACTATATTCTTAGTCTATTGGCTGATTAGGTGGCTGGCATAACAATTTGTATTATCTTTGTCAATAATAATAACTGATAAAGTGTATTCTGAACTGACTGGAGCAGGCCCTTGACATGGATTATCTCATTAGTTCATTCTTGGATGCCCGTAATATGACCAAAACAGTCATTTGAGAGAGATGAAAGGGAAAGTGTGTGCTTTCTTTGTTTCTCTCTGGCTTTTGGCATTCAATTTTTTCAAATGTTTTTCAGTTTTATAACTTTTTATTTTGAAATAGTTTGAGAAGAAGAAGTTGGAAAAATGATAGGGTTTCTGTGTGTCCTTCACTCTTCTTCCCCCAACTCTTATATATAAAGAGTACATTGTCAAGTCCAAGAAATTAACATTGAGGCAATACTATTAAAGCATTCTTGTGTGTGTATTTCTATGAAATTTGATCACATGTGTAAATTCAAGTAACCATCACAATCAGGATACAGAATTGCTCCATCAGCACCCACACAAAAAAATCCCCTCATGTTATACCTTAATAGTCACAGTCTTCCCCAAACCCCAGCATGTGACAACAGCTGATCAGTTCTTCCTCATTATAATTTTATCACTTCAATGTGGTTATATCAATAGAATTGTATAATGTGTAACCCTTTGAGATTGGCTTTATCATTCAGCATATCACTGAGATCCATCCAAGTTGACTGTATCAATAGTTAGTGACTTTTTGCATCATTTATTAGAAAGAGACTTTCTTGAAGAGTGCCCTAACTGGAGTGCTCAGATTTCAGCCAACTGTTGCTCAGTTCTTCAGCGTATAACAGGGAGGTCGTTTTTAGGCAAGGTCAGCCATGGGGCAATCTGAGATCTAGGAGGTTTGTCTTTGTAAAGACACTTCTGGCTTCAATCAACCTCTAGCCTTTCACCCAACGTGTGTAATTTTCCTTCAGCACCTCATCTTTTCTTTCCCTCATTTCCAGCTGTATCTCAGTCAGTCCTTGAGATGAGGGCCTGTGATAAGGACTTAGATGCAGTTTTTTAAATTTGAGAGGTGATCACAGGAAGCTGGGGTGAGTGAGAGAGTAGGGAGAGGGAGGCAGGGAGGGTGGAGAAACTAATAAAGGGTGTGTTAATGAGCGGGTCACAGCTGTGGACAATAAACTCAATCCTACCAGGGTCTCTCCTATGGAACTGTGTAGAACATGGCTACGAATCGTCACTCTGAAACACAGGAGGTGGAAGCATTTTCCACTAACTCCCATCTTTTCTTAGGTGAGAGTTATAGCGAGCACATTAACCCCCTGAACTTCTGGATGGTACTTGCACAAATGGATTTAGTAAACTCCACAAATTATTGGCCAAAGCAAACCACAGACTAGCCCAGATCCAAGGGGAGAGGAAATGGACTCCTTTCTCATAGCATGCACATACAGGAGTGGGCAGAACTCTTGGGAGCCCTCTCTGGAGACTAGTTATCATACTCATGTATCAATAATTAGTCTAGTGGCAGGAGTGGACTCGAAACTCAAGTCAAGGGATGGCAGTGGTAGGCTGTCCAGGGAACTATGATGTGGTTTGGCCTGATAGAGCTACCAGCCATTTTCTGGAGAATATGGAGCCAAAAGCAGAGAGAGAGGGAGAAGGAGCCTGGTGTAGAATGTAGCTAAAAGGGCAAGGGTCTGTGAGGAAGAGGAGCCATGAGTGGTCACAAGCAAGCTGGAGGCATGGAGATGTGCAGAGAGAAGGAGAGATTCTGGGAGACACAGACCATGACTGAGAGAGGCAGAGACAGTTCTAGTCTCTAGTGCTGCCCAGAGGCTTTCAGTTCCAGGGTTAATTCCAATCAGTCCATGTGCATTATGAGACACTCCTTTTTTTCTGAGATAACCAAGTGTGCCTCTTTTCTTTATTTCCCACAAAATGACTCAACAAATGGCTTTGAGCCGTGACTGATGTGGCTGTTAGTTAGAGCATTGTCCTGTACACCAATAGGTTGCCAGTTCAATTACCAATCAGGGCACATACTTAGATTGCGGGTTCAATTCCCAGTTGGGATGTGTATGGGAGGCAACCAATTGATGTTTCTCTTTCACATGGATGTTTCTCTCTCTCTCAAAAATAATTAAATAAAATCTTAAAAAATAAAAAAAATGGATTTGAGTCCCAGGTCTGTCTGCTATTGGTTCTGTGTCCCGGGCAGGTTACTTCTGGGCTTCAGTTTCCTCATCAGCAAATGAGAATAATAATTATGCCTATGTCATATGATTGTTTTGAGTATTATAAATATTTATATTAGGAGAGTTAATATACTTGCAACCCCTTGAAATAATGGCTGGCATGTAAGACTATACTTTCAGGGATCATTTCTATAGTTCATTACAATGGCTGGCATGTAAAAACTGCTGTATAAGTAAATGTTTTTTAATTTTTGTATTTTAAAAAACTTTTTAAAATTACAGTTTCCATTCAGTATTATTTTGTATTGATTTAAGGGGTATAACATAGTGGTTAGATAATCATATACTTTAAAAAGTGTTCCCCATGATATTTCCAGTACCCAACCAACACCATACATTATAATGTCATTGATTATATTCCCTATGCTGTAATTTACATCCTTGTGACTGTTTTGTAACTATCAATCTGTACTTCTCAATCTCTTCACCTTTTCCACCCAGCCCTCCTAAGTAAGTAATTGTTAAATAAAAAAATAAGATAATGTTTAGGAGTCTTGTGTTGGCAGAACATATAGATTCTGCTTTGGAAGGAAAGAAAGATTTTATTGGGAAAATAGAGTATTTCCTTCTGTAATCAAGGTAAGTCATCCCTACGAGTATGTTATTGTGGGTCATTGAAATAGAGACGTATACCCTGAAAAGTCCATAGCCAAGTTGTGCATAGGACAGACAAAGCTATGGGTACAGTCGATCACATACACTAAGGCATCCTGGTTCGAATCAGGAATTTCAAGCTTCTTTGAGCTTGCTATGCTCTCCCCCCCATCCTTTTTCTTGCTGACTTCTCCCCTTCTCAAGATAACCCAATTTATAGAATTGCCTCAATATGTGCTGGTTGACATGACATTCTGAGTGGAGAAGAATGCCAGAGAGACCCAGTCGTTACCTGTTGATTTATGGTCCCTCTGCTTTACTGTCACTTTCTGATTTAACATCAAAAGGGTGGATTAAGAATGCAATCATGCTGGGCAAACAAATACACTGTTGCAAATGACTTTGCAAAAAAGTTTTTAAAAAAAATTCTGGCTATGTATAAAATGAGCTAAAAGTGGCTGTTGGTGCAATCATTCAAATGCCTTTGGACCCTCACACCATATGTTCCCTGTGTTTTCTTTTATCACATGTGAGTGTATATTATAATACACGGCAATTCCGAAGGGGAACCAGATGGCTGTGTGTTCCGAAGTCCAGGATTCTCTGGCCAAAAGGAAGAAGGAATCTGGGGCTATATTTGGTTCTGATGAAACTGACAAGCCATGGAGGAGGTAATCAGTGGTATTTAAGGAGGGCTCACATTTACGATAAAGAGTTTAAGTGCTCCATCACATCTGACTGTGTCTGGAATGGGCATAGCCTTTAAGAACAGATTTAACATATTCCTTTACATTGGCTCAATTGGAATACGTTGAGACTAGCAACATTTTATACTCGTTTTTCTTTTTGAAATATATATGTTTCCAAAAAAGCAAGTAATTTCTTGGAAAGAGTTTAAATATGGCCAGTTTTCAACTCTTGCTCCCTTATTGTCTGGGCTGCTAGAGAATCATGTTGCCCAAAGAAAAGTGGGCTAAACTGGCCAGAAGGAAGTAGGGAGGGACCTGACTTGCTAGTTTTCTCAATGTAGTTGAAGGGTTCCTGCATGCCTCTACTTTGTAAGGTAAAAAGCATTTGGCCCTTAGAAGTGTGAGGAGACAGTCACAATGATGTGCAGTTTGCCTTGCAAATTGGACAATATGTTACTGTCTTATTTGCTCTGTAACAGTGTGAAAATGATGATCATTTTAAAATGGAAAACAAAATCTATGAAAACTGTGCTGGACTAAACAAATGATTACGCTGTAGTCAGTTGATTTCTGCATGCCTCCTCTACACCCACCTGCCCATCACAACATTTGTTCTTGTTGAAATTTGCACATCTGTCTTTTAAATTTGATGATGTTCTCAGTACTCTGTTCTCACTGCCCCAAAATGCTAGTACTTGCTGGAGTCCCCACCACAGCCCCTTTTGTGTCTTGCTCTGTCCCTCTCTCTTTGGGAATCTCAACAATACTCATGCTTCCTCTACCACGTGGTGCTCTTCTCATTCTCTCCTAGGGATCCCCCTGATGCTCCAATCAGGCACCCAACTCTTTCCAGAAAGCTCCATTTCCAGTTCCCAGAGGCCCATTCAACTCAAAATGACCCAAACTAGACTCAGCATTGTCCACCATCTCTCCCCTTGAATTTCTTCCTTTACTGATAGCCTTGTTACTTGTTGCATGCTGCAAGAATATTTTTTCTAAAATAGTAATGTGACCATAACATTCCCCCAATCAAATCTTTCAGGAGATCCCCAGGATATTTAGGATGAGGTTCAAACATGATAGCAGAGCCTATGAGACCCCTCACGCTCTCATTCATTCTTGTCTTTCCTTTCTTCTTTCCATGGAAATCTATGAGCTGGTTGTGTTTGACCTCCTTTCAGTTCCTCAAATGTAGCTTTCACATTCACATTTATTTCCATTCTCCTTGCCTCTCCTACTTGTTAAGAACTGCACATGTACTGGCATTTCTTAACTACCCACTTCCTGTGAGTTCTTACTTCAGGCTCTGAGTTCTTTTGTCCAGTTAGCAGCATGATATGAGGCCACAACTAGGGAACCATAGCCTCAAACAAGGAACATCCAGAGGTTGCTCTTGCTTTGCTCTCATTGGCCTGGAGGAGAAGCAGTAATGAGGACAGACAGGGTGGGAAACTGGCGGTTGGGTGGTAGTTTCAAGGTCCCACAGATAGACAGATGGACAGACAAAGGGCTGTCCTGGAGGAAGGAACAAAGGGCAGAGAGTAAGTTACCCAGTACAAGGGTGTGACCCCATGCAAAACCCAGCCCTTCCCCTCATATGACCTCACTTACTATCACTGTGACAGCTACTACCCTTAGTTTTGCAGATGAATAACTGGTTTAAGGTAACATAGCTGATAAGTGGCCAGATAAGAATTCCCCTCACAAAGTTTCAATGTTTAAAGTTGTCAAGGGCTAAAATAATAACAATAATAATAATAGTAATAAAAATAATAAAGTTGGTGAAGACTTTATGTACATAAAAAGCTCTAGATAGTGCCAAGTACTTCCCCGAAACTGATTCATTTAATCTTCACAACAGTCTGAGTAATTAGTATGCAAGTTAACCTTATTTATTTATTTTTGAGATGATAATTCACATTTTTTAAAATTTATCATTGTAAAGTATAAAATATAGTGTTTTAAAGTATATTTACAAAGGTTGTCCAACCATCAGCACTAATTCCAGAATATTTTCATCGCCCCCAAAAGAAGCTTTGTACTCTTTAGCCCCAGCCCCTGGAAATCACTAATCTACTTTCTGTCTCTATGATTCTAAATGTTTCTAAAAACAGAGCCACACAATATGTGCTCTTTCATGCCTGGCTTCTTTTACTTAGCATAGTGTTTTTAAGGTTCATCCTTGTTGTAGCATGTGTTAGTACTTCATTCCTTTCTACGGCTGTGATATTCTTTTGTATGGATAGACCACATTTTGCTTATGAATTCACCATTTGATGGACATTGGATCATTTTTACCTTTTGGCTATTCTGAACAGAACTATTGTAAGTCTCATTTTTAGGCTAGAAACTGAGGTTTGGATATGTTAGTTAAAACACAATAATTAAAATATTTCTCTTTGAACTAGACAGACCTAGATTCAAAACCTAGCTTCATCACTTGTTTGCTATGTGACTTTGGACAAGTTATTCATCCTCTTTAGCTTCCATAGTCAATACAAAGAGGGTAATATCACTTGACTGTTAGAGTTGGTATGAAGACTCTTTTATTTTTAAATTTTTTCAATTTCATTTTACTTTCAAAATTATTTTGTACTAGTTTCAAGGGTAAGTATGAGGACCCTTAATAATTCATATAAAAGAGTGCTCAGTACATCTTAGGGCTTCCATAAATATTAATGTTGGTCCCTCCACATTTGGCCCTCCCTAGGTACCCAATAACTAATTCTGAATGAAGAAATGAATGAAAAGAACACAATTTGAATTCTGATTTGGCCACTTATCAGCTATGTGACCTTAAACAAATTATTCATCTGCAAAATGGAGGGTAGTAACTACTGCAGTGGTAGTAGGGTCAAGCACCAGGTACAGGAGAGTTCCTAGCTCATGGTAGGACTCAGAAAATGTCAGTTCTCTTTCCCTTAATGCTAGGTTACTATTTCCTCTTTGATTACAATGGAACATGCAACTTAACCCCTGAACTAAGCCTTGAGGTGTGCATTTATAGTTATCCATAATTTTTCACTTTTGAGTTTTACAATATTAACCTTTTATATTATTAGGGAAAGAAAACTATGGCATTAAAAACAATCGAAAGCTCCTTATTTGGGTAAATACTCAATGCATTCATGAAATGTCATTTTGCTTCTCATCTGAATTTACACTTTAAAATTTTTGTTAAAGTAAACTTCTCTAAAATTAATAACAAACATTAAAGGCACCAAACATTCAGCTTTTTCAGAAAGGCCTAAGTATAAATTGATTAGCTGGCATTCTCAAGCTTTGTGGAGAGAAAAAAATAGAGAGGGAGAGAGAAAGAGAGTCATGTTGGAAAAGTCACTGCGATGGGCTCCATTCATTTTGTAAGGTGAAGGGTCAGGGCAGCATGAAGGAAAATGTCTTTGAAAGAACTCATCGAATGTCACTCAGAGATTATTAATTTACTGAAAAGTCTACCTTTGGCCTGGGGATTTACTAAAGTTAGAATTTGCTGGAGTTTACTTTGAACTCTGCATCCAGGCATCCAGAGGAATGCTGGCTCACTCATGTGCTGTGACCTCCTAAACCTGGCTGGCATCATCACCCACATTTGGCCTGTTGGAGATTTTTTTCTACATCTGATGCTGATGACATGATTCTGCTCAGACTCTTTAGTAACATCAGCTTTCAAAGATTAGAACAAAAGAAAAGGGAAAAATGAGCATCATAGTATTTTGGTTTTCCACTGCTCTTGCCTGATCATTAGAGTTTTTAAGTCTAAGGAGATAAATATGACACAAAGACTGTTTAGAATCTGGTGAGAAATGAGATGTGCAGTGTGAGAAAAAGGTGACAGGGTGTTAGAGCAGATTCCTTAGCAACAACATCATTTATTAGGAAATTTAAACCAGCACATGTTACTAGTTTTGGTAAATACCAGACTCATCCATTCATCTTTTCTATTGCCCTACAAGTGGCTTATGAGTATATATCTTTATGCTAGTTTACAATCTCAGTTGGTTTGGGTTTATCCATTTTTATACTTCAAGGAATTTTAGCAAATTCACAGAGACAGAAAGTAGAGTGGTAGGTTGCAGGGGCCAGGGGAGGGAGCAATGGATTGTTTAGTGGGGACAGAGTTTCAGTTTGGGAAGATGAAAAGAGTTATGGAGATGGTGATTGGTGGTGGTTACACAACAATGTGAATATCCTTAATACTACTAAACTGTACACTGCTCTTGGTATAATGGTCCATGGAAAATTTCCCATCCTACAGCGGTGAGTCCCAGATTTGCCTGTTCATCCCTCCCTATCCCCTTTATCCTCTGGTAACCACCGGTCTTCTTACTGTCTCCATAGTTTTTTTCTTCTTCAGAATGTCATAGAGATGGAATCATACAGTATGTAGCCTTTTTAGTTGGCTTCTTTTCCTTAGTAATGTGCATTTAAGGTTCCTCCATGAATAATTAAATATTATTAGGTAATATATAAAAATTAAATATTATGGACTTCTGGCCAAGATGGAGGTGTAGGTAGACACACTGTGCCTCCTCACACAACCAAAAGAAGGACAACAATTTAAAAATAAAAAACAACCAGGACTGACAGAAAATCAAACTGTATGGAAGTCCAACAACCAAGGAGTTAAAGAAGACATTCATCCAGACTGGTAGGAGGGGTGGATTCAGGAAGCTGGGGCAGAGAGGACTCCCAGCAAGGCAGCAGCTAGTGGACCAGGGCATGCAAGGTGGCAGCTGGCGGACCAGAGGTGGCGATTGTGGAATGGGGCGTGCAAGGCTACAGCTGGCCAAAAAGGCTACAGCTGGCCAGCAAGGCAGTGGCTGGTGGACCAGTTGGTCCCACATTCACACATAGATAAACCAGGCGAAACAAAGTGGGGGTGGGACTGACAGCACAACTCAGGGTCCCGGTGTGGGGAAATAAAGTCTCAAACCTCTGATTGAAAATACCTGTGCAGATTGAGGCAGCAGCGGGAGAAACTCCCAGCCTCACAGGAAAGTTTTTTGGAGAGACCCACAGGGTCCTAGAACATATACAAGCCCACCCATGTGGGAATCAGCACCAGAAGGGCACAATTTGCTTGTGGGAAGAGGGGGAAGTTTGAAATCTGGCAGACAGAGGAACAAGTGTCATTGTTCCCTCTTGGACGCCTCCCCCACATACAGCATCACAGCCCAGTGATGTGGGTTACCCTGCCCTGGTGAACACCTAAGGCTCCACCCCTCACTACGTAACAGGTGCATCAAGACAAAAAATGGCCTAAATGAAAGAACAGATAAAAGTTCCAGAAAAATACAACTAAGCGACAAAGAGGCAGCCAACCTGTCAGATGCACAGTTCAAAACACTGGTTATCAGGATGCTCACAGAATTGGTTGAATTTAGTCTCAAATTAGATGAAAAAATGAAGGCTATGCTAAGTGATATAAAGGAAAAAGTACAGGGAATCAATAGTGATGGGAAATAAACTGGGACTCAAATCAACAGTGCGGACCAGATGGAAGAAAGAAACATCCAATCAGAAAATAATGAAGAAACAAGAATTCAAAAAAAATGAGAAGCTTAGGAACCTCCAGGACATCTTTAAACATTCCAACATCCAAATTATAGGGGTACCAGAAGGAGAAGAGGAAGAGCAACTAGTGAAAAAGTTATTTGAACAAATAATGAAGGGTAAATTTTCCAATCTGGCAAAGGAAAAAGACTTCCAAGAAGTCCAGGAAGCTCAGAGAATCCCAAAGAAGTTGAACCCAAAGAGGAACACACCAAGGCACATCATAATTATATTACTCAAGATTAAAATGAAGGAAAAAATCCTAGAAGCAGCAAGAGATAAGGAGAGAGTTACCTACAAAGGAGTTCCCATCAGACCATCAGCGGATTTCTCAAAAGAGACCTTACAGGCAAGAAGGGGCTGGAAAGAAGTATTCTAAGTCATGAAGGGCAAGAACCTACATCCAAGATTGCTTTATCCAGCAAAGCTTTCATTCATTTATTTTTTTAAATTTTTATTTAATTCTTGTTCAAGTACAGTTTTCTGTCTTGTATTCCCAGCCCTGCCCCCCCCCAGTGCTCCTCACCTCCCTCCCATCTCTCCAAGCCACCCTTAGTTATTGTCCATGTGTCCTTTACACTTGTTCATGTCAGTCTTTCCCCTTTTCCCCTGTGATTCTCTCCCCTCTCCCCTCTGGACCCTGTCAGCACGTTCTGTATTTCAGTGTCTTTGGTTACATTTTGCTTGCTTGTTTGTTTTGTTCTTTAGATTCCTGTTAAAGGTGATATCATATGGTATTTGTCTTTCACTACCTGGCTTATTTCCCTCAGCACAATGCTTTCCAGTTCCATCCATGATGTTGCAAAGGGTAGGAGCTCCTTCTTCCTTTCTGCAGCATAGAATTCCATTGTGTAAATGGATCATACTTTTTTGATACAGTCATTGACCGATGGGCATCTAGGTTGCTTCCAACTCTTGGTTATTGTAAATTGTGCTGCTATGAACATTGGGGTGCATAGGTTCTTTTGGATTGGTGTTTCAGGGTGCTTAGGATACACTCCTAACATTGGAATTGCTGGGTCAAAAGGAACATCCATTTTTAGTTTTCTTAGAAAATTCCATACTGTTTTCCATAGTGGTTGTACCAGTCTGCAATCCCACCAACACTGAACTAGAGTCCCCTTTTCCCCACAACCTCTCCAAAACTTGCTGTTTGTTTCTTTGTTTATGGTAGCCATTCTGACTGGTGTTAAGTGGTATCTCATTGTGGTTTTGATTTGCATCTCTCTGATAGCTAGTGATATCAACCATCTTTTCATGTGTCTGGATCCTCTGTATGCCCTCCTTGGAGAACTGTCTGTTCAAGTCCTCTGCCCATTTTTTAATTGGGTTGCTCGTCTTCTTTGAGTAGAGTCATGTGAGTTCTTTGTATATTTTGGAGATGAAACCTTTGTCTGAGGTGTCATTGGCAAATATGTTTTCCCAAACTGTTGCTTCTCTTTTTATCTTGATACTGTTTTCCTTGGCCATGCAGAAGCTTTTAAGTTTGATGAGATCCCATTCGTTTATTCTTTCCTTTATGTCCCTTGCTCTACGGGATGTATCAGTAAAAATATCAGCAAAGCTTTCATTTAGAATGGAGGGGCAGATAAAGTGTTTTGTTGGGAACCACTCTGCCTGGTTTCAGGAGTTGTAACTAACCCCCATGGCTAAGGATGAGTGAGCGACCTCTGGACTGTGAGCCACTAAGGAGACAAAGCTTGTCTCCCTGGCAGCAATGCTGCTTCTGCTTCATCTCCTGCCCCCAATGCTTGGTCAGTTAGTCAGAGATGGGTACGACCCCTCAGAGAAGGGCAACCTAAGCCAGACACGATCACTTGGGAGACCATCAAGGAAGGACTCAGGGGGCCTGCAACAAAGAGGGAGTGATGGACCCTTGCCCCCCAGCTATTCTGACATAGCCTGAGTCCCCATTTCCATCTGGGAGAAGCGCTTCCTGTCACTAATCCACTTATGCCTAAAAACCTATGGTGGGGAAAGTGGTACAGCCCCCTGCTGGCTAGAGCGGGATCCAGGGTGACTGGGCATAAGAAAGAGTTCACAGAGTCCTGTGAAGCCTGCTTTGCTAAGAGTGCTTTCATTCATATGATAAGGGTCTGAGCAGGAAATTAGTATGTCTCCCAAAGTTTTTGCAACCCCCTTACCTGACAGACACTGGCTGAGACTAAGCCCTCAGATTTCTTTGAAATGTTATTCTACTGTTTGATCCTTGCCGCTTGACATTGATTGATGAGCTTTATCTGTATTCCTGTGTATTACAACCTAATAAAAGCTGTTGAAGAAGGGGTTCTAGGTCTTTCTCCTCTGAGAGATTGACCACCTTTCTTCCCCAAGCAGATCATGTCTTGGTAGTTTCACTTTCATCTGTGGCAGACGGGGGGACTTGTGAGCAAAGTTGCCCCCACAGTGCTTCCCAGATAAGGTCAAGTTAAAGGAGTTCATCATCACCAAGCCCCTATTATATGAAACATTAAAGGGATTTATCTAAGAAAAAGGAGATAAAAAATATGTACAGTAAAATGACAGCAAATTCACAGTTATTAACAGCCACACCTAAAACAAAAACAAAAACAAAAACAAACTAAGCAAACAACTAGAACAGGAACAGAACCACAGAAATGGAGATCGCATGGAGAGTTATAAACAGGGAGGTTGGGGGGGGGAGAGGGGGAAAAGGTACAGAGAATAAGTAGCATAGAAGGTAGGTAGGAAATAGACAAGAGGAGGATAAGAATAGCATGGGAAATGTAGAAGCCAAACAATGTATATGTATGACACATGGACATGAACTAAAGGGGGGAAATGCAAGTGGGAGGGGGTGTGTAGGATGGAGGGGAGTGAAGGGGGAAAATGGGACAATTGTAATAACACAATCAATAAAATATATTTAAATAAAAAATAAATAATAATAAATAATTTTTAAAATAATTAAATATAATGGTAGAGCAACACAAAATCAACTTTCCATCCCTTCTTTGCCCCAGGATTGAATGAATCTCATTTTCCCTTGGTTCCCCAATATTTCTCATGTAGATATCTGTATTTTCACCTTAATAAATTTCTGGCTGAATTTTGTTGAGAAGTCTCAATCCCTCATAAAGGACTTAAGCCCTTCAAGAAAAGGGTATCCTATGGAACTAGAAACTATTATGCTAAGTGAAATAAGCCAATTGGTGAAAGGCAAATACCATATAATCTCACTTATAAGAGAAGTCCAATGAACAAAATAAATTAATGAGCAAAATAGAACCAGAAGCATAGAATCATGGAATAGATTGATAGTGGTAAGAGAGGATGGGGGAAGTGGGGACTGTGTGAAGGGATGTGTCAAGGAACATATATGAAGGACCCAGGGGCATGGACAATGGTGTGGTGATTTACTGTGGAAGTGGGGGGTGGACTGGGAAGAGGGGGATAAAGTGGGAAAACTGGAACAACTGTAACAGCATAAACAATGAAACATTATAAAATATTAAAAAATTTAAAAATTTAGAAATTAAAGAAAAGACTAGGACATCCTAGTCTTCTTAGTATTTAATACACAAAAGGAGCTCAATAAATGTTATTGAAAAAAGGAATAAATGCATAAAAGTTGAAGATTAAGATTAAAGTTTTAGGGAAACCCTATGTTGTAGTAAGTTTCCATGATTTAAAACAATTTTAAATAGCTTAGAGACTGAGCCCTGACCAGCATAAGCTCAGTTGGTTAGGCATCATCTCTCAGAAGAAAAGGTTGCTAGTTCAATTTCAAGTCTAGACGTATTCAAGAGGCAACTAGTGGATATTTCTCTCTCACATTGGTGTTTTTCTCCCTCTCCTCCTCCCTCCCTTTTCTTCCCTCTAAAAAAGTCTTAGGGACTGTATGCTAGAAATCTTTGGGGAGTTTGTGTAGGTCATAAGCTATACTTTCCCTTTAAGAACCATCCACAAGAATGAAAATGTCCATGTGATTGCTGCTGTTTCCCCAATACCTGGTCTAATAGGTACTTAATATATACTTGTTGAAAGATTGGGTGAATGAATGGCCTTCTGGGAAGCCTTGAGTATGACATGTGATCATACCCATTCTGTCTCAAACTGATGAGATCAGGAATGTACACGTGACTGAATGGGCTAATGAGATTCTTTCTTGGGAACTTAAATTGGCACTAAAAGACAGTTGATTCAGTGTTCTTGGAATAGTAGCATTTAAATTGAGACTGTGTTAGATTAGTCATATTTTGCCACAAGAATAGTGAAGTACAAAGAGCCAATCAACGCTATGCACATATACACATGTGCATCCACACACACACACACAGACACACACGCACACACACACATACACACACACATCCCTCAACCTTTCTGGGGACTTCTTTCTGGTTCTTGTTTACATTTCCTCCCCAAGGTCTAACTTTATTCATTCTCTTGGTTCTGAGACACCCATAGGTTTATTTATTTATTTATTTTTAGAGCATCAACTTTTTAAAAAAGATTTTATTTATTTATCTTCAGAGGGGAAGGGAAGGAGAGAAGGAGAGAAACATCAATGTATGGTTGCCTCTCGTGCGTCCCCTGCCAGGAACTGGCCTGCAACCCAGGCATGTGCCCTGACTGGGAATCGAACTGTGATCGTGTGGTTCACAGGCCCGCGCTCAATCCACTGAGCTACACCAGCCAGGGCCCATAGGTTTATAATAAACCCCTTTTCTGCCTAAGACAGCTCAAGCTGATTTTTGCCAAATGCAACCAAAGACTATTAGGAAATATACTCTGCCACCATAATACATTTTCCTTCTCTGATATTTCAACATTTGTCAGATTCTAAAGTCACCCTAGTAAATATTTGTGTTAATTTGAATTAATTTCCAATTCCCTGGACTTCACCTATTTAGAAATGACTACTTGGCCCCCTTCCATCATTTGAAAAGGAAAGCAAAGCAAAGCAAAATGAACCGAGCCACCAGCTGATGTGAACTCTGAGGCTCTGTGTATAAATTATGCCTTTGAAACACTTGGAGTCTTCCTCGAAAACCATTTCCCAGCAGGGGAAGAAAAACCAACAAGTTTCAGAAATAAACTTGACTTATTATTCATTCTTATGGAAAAATACAGTTTTGAAGTAACCAAAGAAATGAAAACAAAACAAATTTTTCTTTAGTAGAAGGATATGGAATACTCAACAGTGAAGACCTGGGGCCAGGTGACCTGTTTATATGTCATAACCCCCAACTGGAGGGCATGCATTTTAAGCATGGCCACCTGGGTGGCCACTAGGTCTTAAGCTTTGTCCCCTCAATGCCTAGGATAGGTTCTCACCTGAGAAGATACTCCATGCATGCTTGTTGAAGAAATGAAGTGATGAAAGAAAGGATAATGATTAAGTCTGGACATTAGATTCAGAAGGGAATTGCCAGGTTCCAACATCCCACATCTGTGTGCTTTGGGTGGATACTCATCTTGTCTATGTCTCAGCTTCCATAACTATAGAAGAGGAATGAGAACAGAGCTTCTTCAGAGTATTGATGTATTTAACTCATTACATGCACAACATTAGTTTCATGCCTGTAAATGGGAAGGCATGCAATAAATGTTTGTTTACTGGCCATCATGTCAAAGAGTAGCTTTTCATTGTCACATTTTCCTCCTTTGAAAATTTACAAAAATGCTAGAAGAAAAAATATTAGGAACATTTCATTTGGCTTTTATAATAAAGATATTAAAGAAATATGTTCCTAGAGGAGGGTTAAGATGGCGACAGAGTAGCACCTAGGGAACCCAGCTCTTGTGCATCTGGTGGAAAATCCGGGCAGATCTACCGAAGAACAGCATAATCAACCAACAGTTCCCCAACATTTATGAAAATAGGAGACCAGAGAGTGTAACGGAGGAACCAAATAGTGGCAGGTCGACAAGGAATCCAGAAGGCCAGTGAAGATAAAAGCGGCTGCGCGCCCGCGGGAGGCCACAGGCTGGGCCCCGGGCCGGCGTTCCCAGGGCAGGCGAACTCTGGTGGAGCGTTAGTACCAACGAGAATTGGTGCGCAAAGGGGGCTGGCACCATCAAGGGGAAACAGGAGCCCCTTCTGAATCCAGGGCCGGGGTGCCGGTGACGGGGTGAACGCTGGAGGGCCGGTGTCCAGTGGACCGACCGCACACTCCTCGGGAGAGAACTGACTCTCCCCTCCCCGTCTAGGCGGGCAGATTGGTGCCGGACAGAGACCCGTGGGCTTCGGTTGGCGTAAAGGGTGGCAGCTGCGGACACTGCGGTAGCGAGCCTGAGGGATTTAAGAGGGACACTGTCATTGCTGGTCTTTTGGGATTGGGCTGGGCTGAGAGACAGGCTTTGTGGAGAAGTCTCTATTGGGAAAGCCTGGGTCCCAAGGAGAAGGACGGTGCGGGATACCGCGGGACACAGGCAGCTTTTCGGGGCTGTGCGTGGCCACAGACCAATCAGCAGCCTGCTAGTGCGCGCCTGCAAACCTGCCCTCAGAGACGCGGCAACCAGAAAAACTGGTTTGGATAGTTTGAAACCAAGAAAGCACTCCTCAGGAGAGAGCCGACTCTCCCCTCCCTGCCTAGGCAGGCGGATTGGTGCCGGGCAGAGACCCGTGGGCTTCGGTTGGCGTAAAGGGTGGCAGCTGCGGACACTGCGGTAGCGAGCCTGAGGGATTTAAGAGGGACACTGTCATTGCTGGTCTTTTGGGATTGGGCTGGGCTGAGAGACAGGCTTTGTGGAGAAGTCTCTGTTGGGAAAGCCTGGGTCCCAAGGAGAAGGACGGTGCCACAGGCAGCCTCACGGGGGCTGTGCGCGACCACAGACCAATCAGCAGCCCGCTAGCGAGCGAATGCAAACCTGCCCTCAGAGACGCGGCAACCAGAAAAACTAGTTTGGACAGTTTGAAACCAACAAAGGAAGGGTGCTTCCTTTTTTTTTTCTTTTTGCCTCCTTCTCTAGTGTGTGTGTGTGTGTGTGTGTGTGTGTGTGTGTTTTCCATTCCCTCCTTTTTTCTTTTATTTTTTTATTATTTATTTATTTAATTTTATTTTTTTATTTTTTCTTTTTCTCTCGCAACTTCTTATGTAATTAATTTCTTTTCCTTTTTGTCCGGTTTTAGTCCTTCTGTTCTTCCCAAATTTTCCGATATTCCCCTTTTCTCCTGACTTTTGCTTGTGTGTGTGTGTGTCAGATTGTTTGTGCGTTGCGTAGTTGTCTTTTGAGGTATATTATTATTATTTTTGTATTATTCTTACTCCTTTTTTCATTTCAAGAATATCTTTGTATCCCACCTCTTTCTGTACAGGTTTTTTAATCCTAGCTGGGTATACTGTACTACCTGACAGGTTCCCACTGCTCCTTCCTCCACAGTGTTTTGCTGATTTTCTATACTTCACGTGCTTTCCTTTGCTATACTACCCAAGCTCTATAACCCCCATTTAGACAGATCGCATAAAATTTATCACTTGAGTGTTCCTCTAATATTAGGGTAAATAAGGGTTGTTCTGTACAACAGTAATACTTCATAACACATCTCTCAGACCTTAGACCACCTTACAGGTGCCTCACTTCTATTACTCTATTTACTGATGCGCTACACCCAGTTACTAACCTGTACTGTCACCTTACCTCAAATCTGACCACCTGCAACTACACTGCTTTCTAGATACAACTCACAAGCCCCCCCCCCCCCCAGTTCCCAACAAGCTGGGTTGAAGAGCACGGTTAACTCTATACATAGCCAAGAGATTATCTATTTCTTCTCTGCTCACTGTGTCTGTAAATAACATAAAATAATCTTCTGCTATCATAAACCATTTTGCCTCCCCACAACTGATCACACACACACAATAAAGAAAGGAGTTGGTGGAAGCAGAGAACACCAAGATACCTGCAGGGGACTGCACTGCTGACTTTCACAGGTATCCTACCACAGAAGGTCACACCATAAACCCAGCGAACCAGAACAGATCAATTTAAGAAGCTGAGGACAACAAGAAGAGTATCACAAACAATTGGAAGACAAAGAAACAATCCCCAAATGAAAGAAAAGGAGGAAACCTCAGAAAGACTATTAGATGAAATAGAGGCAAGTCAACTATCAGATGTGGAATTCAAAGTACTGGTTATCAGGAAATTCAAAGAGCTTATAATGAGGTACCAGAAACTACAGGGGAGCTACAATGAACTCTCTGCAAACTATACCAACATGAAAAAGGAAATGGAAACCATCAGTAAAGGCCAAGAGAAAATGAAGAATACAATTTCTGAACTGAAGAACACAGTAGAAGGTATGAAGAATAGAACCGATATGGTGGAAGATCGCATAAGTGAGATTGAAGACAGGTTAGAAAAAATCCCCCAGACGGACCAAGTAAGGGAAAAGAGAATCAGAAAAAATGAAGAGAATTTAAGAGAAATGCAAGACAACATGAAACGTAATAATATCCAAATAATAGGAATTCCAGAAGGAGAGGAAGAGGAACAAGGGATAGAAAACCTACTTGAAAGAGTAATAATGGAAAATTTTCCTAAGTTGAGGAGAGATAAAGTCACACGGATCCAGGAATCACAGAGAGTCCCATTCAAGAGGAACCCAAAGAGGCCTACTGCAAGACACATCATCATTAAAATGGCAAACCTCCAAGACAAAGAGAAAATCCTAAAGGCAGCAAGGGAGAAAAAAGAAGTGACATACAAGGGGGTCCCAATAAGGCTGGCTACTGACTTCTCAATGGAAACATTCCAAGCAAGAAGAGAATGGCAAGAAATATTCCAAGTAATGAGAAACAGAGGCCTACAACCAAGGCTACTGTACCCAGCAAGGCTCTCAATCAAGATAGAAGGCCAAATAAAGAGCTTCCAAGACAAAAGAAGTCTAAAAGAATACGCCTCCACAAAACCTGCTCTACAAGAATTACTAAAAGGGCTGCTTTAAGGAAAGGAAGGAAAAGAGAGAGACAGAGAGGAACACAGGTACATAAATGGCAATGAATAAGTACCTTTCGATAATAACTTTAAACGTAAATGGATTAAATGCACCAATTAAGAGACATAGAATAGCTGAATGGATAAGAAAGCATGACCCACACATATGCTGCCTACAAGAGACTCACCTGAGGACAAAAGACCACCACAGACTGAAAGTGAAAGGATGGAAACAAATTTTCCAAGCAAATGGACATGAAAAAAAAGCCGGGGTAGCAATCCTCATATCAGACAAAATAGACTTCAAAAAAAAGGCTATAAAGAGAGACCCAGAAGGTCACTTCATAATACTCAAGGGAAGAATCCACCAAGAAGACATTAACATCATAAATATATATGCACCCAACACAGGAGCACCCAAATATATAAAGAAAATCCTAGAGGACCTCAAGAAAGATATTGACAGCAACACAATTATAGTAGGGGATTTTAACACCCCACTGTCAAAAATGGACAGATCTTCCAAACAAAATATCAACAAAGATATAGCAGCATTAAACGACACTCTAGAAGAAATGGACCTAATTGATATATATAGAGCCATCCATCCCAAAGAAACTAAATACACTTTCTTTTCAAACGCACATGGAACATTTTCAAAGATAGATCACATGATAGGACACAAAACCAGTCTCAACAACTTCAGGAAAATAGAAATCATACCAAGCATCTTCTCTGATCACAAGGGACTGAAATTGGAAACCAACCCCACAGGAAAAAACCCAAAACACCCAAAATCATGGAGACTGAATGGTAGGCTATTGAACAATGAATGGGTCAAGATTGAAATTAGGGAGGAAATCAAAAAACTCCTTGAAACAAATGAAAATGAACTCACCACAACCCAAAATTTATGGGACACAGTGAAGGCAGTCCTGAGAGGGAAGTTCATAGCGATACAGGCTCACCTAAAGAGGATAGAAACATTTCAAACAAACAACCTAACCCAACGCCTGCAAGAACTCGAGGAACAACAACAAAGACAGCCCAGAGCAAGTAGAAGGAAGGAAATAACCAAGATCAAAGCAGAATTAAATGACATAGAGACTAAAAGCACAATTCTAAAGATCAATGAATCCAGGAGTTGGTTTTTTGAAAAGATAAACAAAATAGACAAACCTTTAAGTAGGCTCATTAAGAAAAGAAGAGAGAGGACACAAATAAACACAATCAGAAATGAAAGAGGAGAGATTACAACTGATACCACAGAAATAGAAAGGATTGTAAGAAATTACTATGCGGAACTGTATGCCAAGAAATTTGAAAACCTGGGTGAAATGGACAAATTTCTAGAAAAATATAATCTTCCAAAACTCAATGAAAAAGAAGCAGAAAACCTGAACAGGCCAATAACAGCAAATGAAATTGAAGAAGTAATCAAAAAACTCCCATCACACAAAAGCCCTGGGCCAGATGGTTTCACAGGAGAATTCTACAAAGCTTTTAAGGAAGAGCTAACCCCTATTCTTCACAGACTATTCCAAAAAATCCAAAAGGAGGGAAAACTCCCCAACTCTTTCTATGAAGCCAGCATCACCCTAATCCCAAAGCCAGATAGAGACACAACAAAGAAAGAAAATTACAGACCAATATCACTGATGAACATAGATGCTAAAATCCTCAACAAAATATTGGCAAATCGCATCCAACAATATATCAAAAAGATCATACACCACGACCAAGTGGGATTCATCCCGGGGATGCAAGGATGGTTCAATATACGCAAATCAATAAATGTAATACACGAAATAAACAAAAGCAAAGACAAAAACCACATGGTCATATCAATAGATGCGGAAAAAGCTTTTGATAAGGTACAACACCCATTTATGATAAAGGTACTCAGCAAGGTGGGAATAGAGGGAACATTCCTCAATATAATAAAGGCCATATATGAAAGACCTACAGCCAACATCATACTCAATGGGCAAAAACTAAAAGCTTTTCCACTAAGATCAGGTACAAGACAAGGTTGCCCACTTTCACCACTTCTATTCAATATAGTATTAGAAGTTCTAGCTGCAGCGATCAGACAAGAAAAGGAAATAAAAGGCATCCAAATCGGAAAGGAGGAAACAAAACTGGCATTGTTTGCAGATGACATGATAGTGTACATGGAAAACCCTATAGCCTCTACCAAAAAACTGCTGGAACTAATAAATGAATTTGGCATAACAGCGGGATACAAAGTTAATATCCAGAAATCAAAGGCATTTTTGTATACCAACAATGAAGCAGCAGAAGCAGAAATCAGGAAAAAAATCCCATTCGATATAGCAAAAAGAAAAATAAAATATCTGGGAATAAACCTAACCAAGGAGGTAAAAGACCTGTATGCAGAAAACTACACAACACTGAAGAAAGAAATCAAGGAAGACACAAATAAATGGAAACATATACCGTGTTCATGGATTGGAAGAATTAACATCATCAAAATGTCCATACTACCCAAAGCAATTTACAGATTCAATGCAATACCTATTAAAGTACCAATGGCATATTTCACAGACATAGAACAAACACTTCAAAAATTTATATGGAACCAGAAAAGACCCCGAATAGCAGCTGCAATTTTGAGAAAGAAGAACAAAGTAGGAGGGATCACAATACCTGATATCAAACTGTATTACAAGGCCACTGTAATCAAAACAGCCTGGTACTGGCACAAAAACAGGCACATAGACCAATGGAATAGAACAGAGAGCCCAGAAATAAACCCAACTCTCTACAGTCAATTAATATTCGACAAAGGGGGCAATAACATAAAATGGAGTAAAGACAGCCTTTTCAACAAATGGTGTTGGGAGAACTGGACAGCTACATGCAAAAAAATGAAACTTGAGCACCAACTTACACCATACACCAAAATAAATTCAAGGTGGATAAAAGACTTAAATATAAGCCGTGAAACCATTAAAGCCCTAGAGGAGAGCATTGGCAAGAAAATCTCAGATATTCCACGCAGCAATATTTTTACTGATACGTCCCCTAGAGCAAGGGATATAAAGGAAAGAATAAACAAATGGGATCTCATCAAAATTAAAAGCTTCTGCATGGCTAAGGAAAACAGTATCAAGATACAAAGAGAAGCAACTGTTTGGGAAAACATATTTGCCAATGATACCTCAGACAAAGGTTTAATCTCCAAAATATACAAAGAACTCACTCGACTCCACTCAAAGAAGACAAGCAACCCGATTAAAAAATGGGCAGAGGACTTGAACAGACATTTCTCCAAGGAGGACATACAGAGGATCCAGAGACACATGAAAAGATGCTCGATATCGCTAGCTATCAGAGAGATGCAAATTAAAACCACAATGAGATACCACTTAACACCAGTCAGAATGGCTATCATAAACAAAGAAACAAACAACAAGTGCTGGAGAGGTTGTGGGGAAAAGGGGACCCTAGTTCACTGTTGGTGGGATTGCAGACTGGTACAACCACTATGGAAAGCAGTATGGAATTTTCTAAGAAAACTAAAAATGGACGTGCCTTTTGACCCAGCAATTCCACTGCTAGGAGTATATCCTAAGAACCCTGAAACACCAATCCAAAAGAACCTATGCACCCCGATGTTCATAGCAGCACAATTTACAATAGCCAAGAGTTGGAAGCAACCTAAATGCCCATCGGTCGATGACTGGATCAAAAAACTATGGTACATTTACACAATGGAATTCTATGCTGCAGAAAGGAAGAAGGAGCTCCTACCCTTTGCAACATCATGGATGGAGCTGGAAAGCATTATGCTGAGGGAAATAAGCCAGGCAGTGAAAGACAAATACCATATGATATTACCTGTAACAGGAATGTAAACCACAAAACAAACAAGCAAGCAAAATGTAACCAAAGACACTGAAATACAGAACGTGCTGACAGGGTCCAGAGGGTAGAGGGGAGAGAAGCACAGAGTAAAAGGGGATGGACTCACATGAATAAGTATGAAGGACACATGGACAATAACTCAGATGGGGGGCGGAGTTGGGAGGGGGTGGGGAGCACTGGGGGGGTGCAGGCCTGGGAATACAAGAAAGAAAACTGTACTTGAACAAAAGTTAAATAAAAAAATAAATAAAGAAAGAAATATGTTCCTGTGTCAAGTACATTTTACTCTTAATTTGTTTTCAAGTGAGTGAATATTTAGTGAGGAATAGTAATACAAACGTGACCCGGAATACAAAGTTTTAGATCTTAAAAAAAATCTAAATTTATTGGGTAGGCTAAAAAGTTTGTTTTTTTTCCCCATAAAATGGCTCTAGTAACACTTAGTTGTCTTTAACTTCATTTGAAACAATTTTGTTAGATTGTATTGTGACATCTGTCATATCATGGTGCATTAAAAAAACTTATTGAAATTGGTGAATATTTGTGTAGCCATTTTAATACTGAAGATGGAATAAAATAAGCAACATTTTGGCATATTATGCTTTATTATTTCAACAAAGGTAAAAACATAACTGAAACACACACAAAAAAGATTTGTACCATTTATGGAGAAGGTGCTGTGACTGATTGAACATGTCAGAGTGGTTTGCAAAGTTCCGTGCTGGACATTTCTCATTGGATGATGCTCCATTGTTGAATGGGTAGACCAGCTGAAGTTGGTAGTGATCAAATTGAGATATTAATTAAGAACAATCAATGTTCTTCCACATGTGAGACAGGCAGCATACTCAAAATATCCAAACCAATAAAGTATTGGTGAAACTGAAAAATGTGTCTTTTATTTTATGGAAAAAACATATGGTCTTTTTGGCCAATCCAGTAAAAAGCTCACAGGATGGTTACACCAGAGGAAAGTTTGGGTACAAGTATCACATTTTCCAGTTGACAGCCAGAAAGCTCCATATGTCTCGGACTCACAGGGATCAGCCTGAGTCTGACTGGCCTGGTGGTTGCAGCAGGAGATACTGTGCCAGACAGATGAGGGTCATTTCTCTGTGCTTTACTCTTGCATGTGTGGTGTTAATCCAAGGATTACTTCCTTCTTCATGAATCTGCACAATAACCTCCTAGGAAATACTGCTCTTCATGACCCTTTCCCCTTCTCCATTGAACTACTCCATTTAAATTACTTTCGGCCTTCTTTTTTCCTGGAGATATTTAACTTATTTGTGGCTCTTGGGAAGTTCACAGCCTCACTGCAAATGGGCTCCTCTATGTCTGTTACGATTGCCTTTTACTCTACATGTCACGTTTCTGAGGTCTCTCTGAGGATGGGACCATGAATGCTCATACTTTTGGAATGCACACATGGTTATGTGATGGCAGGGGGCTGAACTGACTGATGAGATAACTTCAGGGACTGTTACTATCTAATGTGAGAAGGCTTATGGGGACAATGTACTGATAAAGTTAGGATTGTAGGTTTAGAATTCAAATCAGCCAGATTACTCTGCTTTATTTCGTTTCCCAAACTTTGGCCTTCCCATTGTCAATTATGTATTTTAGATAACAATTAGGTTAGTACTGAGAGTGTACATGAGTCAAGGACAACCTTTCCCATCTCTTCAAAAAGAGATTAGGTAGACATGCTAGGGTCATTGTAAGGTGTGACATTGTGACAACATCAGGATTAGTTCACTGTCGATGGTAAAGGTAGCAAATGGGCATGTACAATCCATCCTACTCTCCATCTAGGTTGGAACACCAAAAACTAAATACAATTCCCAGTCTCTTTTGTAGCTTGGTTCAGGTGTGCCTTGGGTTCTTCTAATTAGATGCACTCATGAGAAACTTGGAAGGGAGAAGCAAGGTGGAGGAGCTGGCTTCTGCTCTTTATGTTGGCAAAGCCAGTTGTGGTCATGTATGAAAAGTGTTTTCTGTTTCTGCATTACCAAAGATCCCAGTGTACTGGTTGGTAGGTAGGGCTCAGGGTATCCTTCTTCCTTTTCTTTTTGGTGTAGACTTAGCATGCATGGTGCAGCCCCTGGAGCCAACTGTTGCAGAGGTGGCTTCCCGGTCTCCACCTTGACTACGAGAGGTAACAATGCTCATGCAGAACTAGTTCTGCAGTGGGTTTCAGAGGAAATCCCTGGGGCGCCAGCTCAAAGCCTGCTCTTGCAGTATAAAGATTCTGGTTGTGCTACTTGGAGACGATGCAGACAGAAGTTCCTGGCATACAATAATCTCCTGTGCAGCTGCTCTATGAATGAACATTAGTATTCAATTAAACATATGTTTATGAACTCCTAATACTGAGAAGTTGGTTAGCAAGTTTTGAAATTTATCATGTATTTACTGTGTTACTTCAGCTTCAGTTTCTTAGTTTATAAAATGGTAACAACAATTTCACCCTTCTCCTAGGACTCATGAAGAATAAATGAAATGATGCATGCAAAGCACCAATACAATGCCCAGCTCGGAGGAAGAATTCAATGTTTCCTATAGGAATGGTACTTACATTGTGCTAGGTACTAGGACACAAAGATAAACACAACAGACTTGGTATCTGACCTGATGGACCTTGCAGATCAGGAGAAGTGGAGGCAGACACACAAGGTTAAAAAGAGCACAATGCTTATCATGATAGAGGAGTACAGGACATCAGGGGTCATGTGGCAGGGACACCAAAACCAGCCTAGAGGAGGGATATTGTGGGGGCCAGGGAGGTGGGCTGGGAGCATTTTGCTGAAAACCAGTTTGCCTAGAGCCAACTTGCTGAGAGCTAATTTCCCAATGACCAAAACACCTAATACCTAATGGCCGATTCATCAAAGTTTATAAGTTTACCAAACATTTATGGTTTGAGCGCGGGCCTGCAAACCAGACGATCGCGGTTCTATTCCCAGTCAGGGCACATGCCTGGGTTGCAGGGCAGTTCCTTGCAGGCTAACTACCAGCAGGGGACGCACAAAAGGCAACCATACATTGATGTTTCTCTCTCTCTCTCCTTCCCCTCTAAAAGATAAATAAATAAATCTAAAAAAAAAAGTAAATAAAATCTTTAAAAAAAAAAGAAAAAAAAAGAATATTCTTCTTGAGTATAGTCAATGAATGTATTTTCCTAGACACATTAACTTGTCAAAAGTTCTTAGTTTTAGGCTGGTTTTTACTTAACGAATATATTTTCCATTAATGTTAATATTTGTGGCAAACCATGTTAATAAAGTTTATTGAATATATTAATAATTATTAAGATTTTATATTATAAATATACTGAATATATTCTTGACTATATTCTAAAGCCTAATGTTTTAATATTTTTATTTACTATAGTTAGCAAGAATATGATCCTAAAATAAAATATTTATTTCATTAAATGTATTCAAGAAGACTATTATGCCTTAAAGGAATGTTTTAGGTAATGAGCAATTTTGGCAAATTCAATCAGTTGGTCATTTGGCAAATTTTCATTTTGAAAATTGATCTCTCAATTTAAAAAATTGGTCATTTGGTGTATGAGGCACTTGGCTAGTTGGTGATCACTTCTTTCAAACTTTATTGATGAGTATATCTGCCATTCAATTTCCGCACAGACACCAAAGCAGGTAGTTGTGTTGCCTCCTTGTGCCCCAGTGATAAACTCACATGATATTGTACAAAGTGGATAATTGAGAGAAGGAATTGCGCCCCCCCCAAAAAAAAAGAAAGAAAGAAAAGAAAGAGCAGCAAAGACAGCCAATGTGCTGACACTGAAAGTGAAATTCATACCAAACATGGGAAAGCTCAAACACAGCAATATAAATGAGGAGAGTGGCTATGACAGAAAAAATGAACATGTCCCAGAGGAAGTGATGCTGGCAAAAATCTTCACATCGAATGAACTCTCAGACATAGTCTATGATATTGAAGGTACAAAGGATAAAATGTTAGCAGCCAATCCAAATTTAGAAAGGTGTATGACAATTTCCCAAGGCCCAGAAAAGATGCTCCATTATGTTGTTTGAGTGTTTTACAAACCAATGAAACACTTCGATTCTTAATGTTTCTAATGACAATGTACTTAATAAATATTAGTTTTGCTATATTTTATTTCCATATACATTTATAACTGACAAAGAGCTTTTAATATTTTGATATCAATATTGTCATTCCCAGTGCAATCATAATTCTTTCCCCAGCCTGCACAATCATTTTTACAGTCCTGCACTGCCATACCTGCACTTCAAATTCAGCAGAAGGTGAATACAACCTAGGGCTCTTGTTTGTCTTGGGTTTCCTTTGATGTTCCCACTTCAAGAAATATACAAAACTTAAATACTTTACACTATAAAGTCTGGCTTCTGGGAAAATGCACAGCAGTGAAATGTATACCATCCCTTTCCTCTCTGGTAAGTAATTCAAATGAAACAGGTGGTGAGGAACAGAGTATTGTACTTGTAGAAGATGAGAGAAATTTTGATGGCATCTGGAAGAATGTTATCTGATGCTAATGCTGATTTTCTCTCATGTTCTATGATTGCCTGTTGGTGGAGTGGAGCAGAGCCCTTAACGCTGTCAAGAACAATTTTCTCCTTGAGTGATCTTCTCCAAATGGGTACCCACTGATGAGTTATTTTTCATTATTATTACAATTTAAGCACCACACTTAAGTCAGACTTCCATATTCTGAGATGTAACCTTTAGCTGTCATTGTAAAAAGATAAACAGATGTAAAACTGTTATACACCTGGTTAAACAAAAGGAAATCGAGAATGAAAAATATTTATGCAAAGATAGTGATATGAATATTTACATGCATGCTGTATAAACCACTTGTTCTAGAATAGAATGCACTAAAAACTTCTGTATTCATTTTATGATCATATCTCTATGACTACATGGAATTCTTTCTATTAACCATTTGAAAGTATGTTGGTTAGTTATAACATTGGTTCTCAGGAATTTTTCTCTCTGAACATCCCCTGGGCTAGGTCACTATCCTATCAGCAGCAAGGTTCCCAAAACCAATGTGGCTTTCATTCAAGGAGGACAGCAAAATCTCTGAAAGGGTCATGGTGTGAACCCCCATCCAGGTAAATCTGACATGGTGACCCTCCTAAAGAACAGACTCCAACACATATACACTATAATTGGTAGTAACTGGTTTGGAATGTTCAAGTGCTAACAAAAGTCTAGCATCTTTCAAATACGAAGACTTGAATCTGTGTTGCAACTTACCTCTATTTAACCTCTAAGACACACTTAACCTTGAACTCTATTTCCTCCTCCGAAGTGCCTCTGCCCTGGGTATTTTAGTGGATTGAATAAAACAATGCACATGAATGTGCTTGTAGTTGTTAATTGGAGATGTGTTTTGTGTGAGACATATCATTCCACTGAAATATCTGCTTGTCTGAAAACTTTCATTAGGATTTGCAAGTTTGGGATATTTCTTAACAGTGTTCCATGTGAAATTCAAATTCTTTAGATTCCATTAGTACTCAAAGTAAATTTTTATTTTTAGTATTATTTTAAAGTGGCCCAAAGAAATGGAACAGATAAAAATTTAATTTTAATGTTGAATAAGTAGTAAGTCCAAATGATAGTGGTATGTTGCCAGAAAATTCTCTGTGGACTGACTTCAGCAATTTATAGCCTATTTTGTTTTCCATAGCACACACAAATAGTTCAGCTGAATTGAGTACTTTAAGACCTGGCTCTTACAAAGGTAATAAATAATATTATTTATGGGTTGTGGGGACAAATTAAAGAAGCAGAATTGGCATAATGACCCAGCCTCAGTGTCTCTTACTCCTGATCCCAAGATGGACAATTGTTATATCTGCATAATGTGGTTAGCACCAGAAGGGAGATGGTTCTCCATGACTCTTTTCATGTTTCAGCATGGTTCAGGTTTTTTGAGCAAAGGTCTCAGAAGCTAATGTGTCCCTGAAGTCAGAGAGATTTAGGGACTGAGCTCAGAGCCATTTGCTCACATTCAGAGTAGTGAAGCTAGAGACCTCCCCTGACCCTATATGGGTGAGGTTTGCTTCATGAGTCGTCTTTCTTTTTTGGAGGGGAGGATGGGCAGATATGCCAGCAGGCTATATAAGCTTCAGGTCTCCTAATTGGGGATTCTTCTTAGAGGGTGGAACCATGTTGCATGTGGATGTAATATCTGGCCTCCATTCCATCACCCCATGCAGATTAAGGCTTGGGGAACTGGTGCTAAAATGCTGCTCTGGTTGTTTTGCCTTGAGTAATTGTCTGTTCTTTGATCCAGAAAGCCTCTTGCCTCCAGTCAGATCAAGTAGGATAAGGTCTCAGACTCTCCAGAGTTTCTGACTTAACAGGATGTACTGGGTGGAGTTGTTATGGGTATTAACTTAAATCATATATGCTCCGAGAGGCTAAAAATTCTTTTCTTTTACTTTCCCTGCTACAATCTGAATGTTTCTGTCTCCTCCCCCAAATTCGTATGTTGAAATCCTAACCCCCAGTATGATGGTATTAGGAAGTTGGGCCTTCGGAAGGTGATTAGGTCATGACAATAGACCCTCATGAGTGGGATTAATGTTTTTATAAAAGACCTCAGAGAACTCCCTTATTCCTTCCACCATGTGAGGACACAGTGAAAAGACTGCTGTTGGCAATTCGGAAGAGGCCTTCATCAACCTTACCATTCTGGTGTTCTAATCTCAGATTTCCAGCCTCCAAAACTGTGAGAAATAAATTTCTGTTGTTTATGAGCCACCCAGTCTGTGGAATTTTGTTACAGCAGCTCTCAATGATAAACCAATAATAGCTGCTAATTATTAGGTTTTATTATGGGGCAAACACCGTGTTAAGCATTTTCCATGCCCTTTCTCATTTAATTCTCAGAACATTATGAGGCAAGTAAAACACTATGCAGATATTTTTTAGACTACCACACTAAGGCTCAGAGAATTGAATTAACTTGTTCAAAGTCACGAGGCTTGTCAGTAGCAAAACAAGAATTCAACTCAGGACCTGAGAAGGCAAACAAGTCAGTAACCTCACACTAATCTCCTGCTGCTCAGGAAGCAATTTTTTACTTTCCTCTATGTTTGTAGGATGTGACCTTATAAACATAAGATTACAAAAGAACTAACCTAGTCATTTGATGCTACATTATTTAGTAATTTATTTTCTTTTGTGCACATGGGGATTTCTTTATCTCAAGTCTAATCTATGAAGTTAATGGGAGTTAACTTCATAGATTAGAATCCCTCCAAATCACCATCTGCAGGCCTCCCTACTGTAGTCTGACATTAACATGGCAATGGCTAATTCCAACCAGAGAGTCTATTAAAAATTCTCCAGGGCCTTCCAAAGCTCCCAACACTCATGACTAGCTATGTAGCCTTGGAAAATTGACTTGCTCTAATGAAATCTTATGATAAGCCTTCTGCATTTGAGGGTTAGGAAAACCTGGTTTAAATGGCCTGGGTCAAAGCACAGAGGGAGAGGGAGAATGAGAGGGAGAAAGAGAGAGATAAAGAAAGCAAAAAAGAAAAAGAAAGACAGAAAAGAGAAGAACATGAAAGAGAAAAAGGAGAGAGAGAGAGAAAAAGAAAGAAGGGAGGGAGCTGACATGAGTGAACCAAAATAACTAATTGAAGATTTCAGGCAATGGACCAGTGAACAGTAGATTAGGAAATGTAGAATGCATAGAAAAGTGCTCTTTCTGGACCAGTCCTGGATCAAACATGCCACAAGCCTGGAGTCCTTAAGTGCCAGGAAATGTTTCAGAAAAGCCTGGGAAATTTTCTTTTAGGATCACATTTACTCCAAAGAGATTAGCAAGGTGTATAGCACCAGGCAGGGTTTCATCTAGATTCCTAATTTTTTTCTAACCGAAAACTTTATTTATTATTATTATTTTGACTACACAGCTATTCACTTGCTATATATTTTTCTTTTTAAAAAAGATTTTATTTAATTTATATTTAGAGAGAGAGAAAGGGAGGGAGAAAGAGAGGAAGAGAAACATCAGTGTGTGGTTACCGGTGGTGCACTTCCTACTGGGGACCTGGCCTGCAACCCAGGCATGTGCCTGACTGGGAATCGAACAAGTGACCCGTTGGTTCACAGGCCAATACTCAATTCACTGGGTCACACCAGCTAGGGCACATTTGCTACATATTTTTTTCAATAGAGCTGACACTGAATATTATTTTGTATTGGTTTCAGGTGTACAGCATAGCGGTTAGGCAATCATATACTTTATAAAGAGTTTCCCTGTTTTTTCAGTACCCACCTGGCACTATACATAGTTATTACAATATTATTGACTATATTCCCTATATTATTGACTATGGTGTACTTTACATCCCCATGACTATTTTGTAACCGCCAATTTGTACTTCTTAATCCTCTCACCTTTCCCACCCCATCCCCCAACCCTGCTCCCCTCTGGAAACTGTTAGTCTGTTCTCTGTATCTATAGCTATGTTTCATGTTTCAATTTTGTTTGTTTGTTTATTTTGTTCATTAGATTCTACATATAAGTGAAATCATATATTATTTGTCTTTCTCTGACTGGATTATTTTATTTTTTAGCATAATACCCTCTAGGTCCATCCATGCTGTCGTGAATGGTCAAGATTTCATTTTTTAACACTGAGTAAGATTCCACTGTACATCTGTACCACAGCTCTTTTATTCACTCATCTAAATCTCTAATTTGCTAGATTATTCTTTAGTCAAATAACACCGAGTGTGAAGAGAAAATGGGCAGGAAAGAAACCACCATAAGGAAAGGTAAGTGGGGAAATTCTTGAAAAATTGCCCAGCAAGGCAAAACACTGTGAATGACTCTGGGAGTTGTAGAGAACTGATGGTTATTAATACTTGATGGTCAAAAACCTACTATAATAAAGAAAGAAAGAAAGTAGTACCTTTTTTTTTTGCATTTCCATATTGCCTTGGGGACCAAGAATAGTAGATCAATGCTGACCCCAGTTATCTCTGTGTTTCTTATAAATTGTGACTTAAGCTGCTCTAATAAATGGTTGATATGAATTTGCAAACAAGAGATTTGACATATGATAATAGGCATCTAAAACTTCAGGTCATATTTACATAGAATCTTTGTTTCAGGATACTTTAATCTGCATATAGTCAGGTAAAAATAATGATGGGAAGCCCTGGCTGGTGTAGCTCAGTGGATTGAGCACAGGCCTGTGAACCAGAGGATCGCGGTTCGATTCCCAGTCAGGGCACATGCCTGGGTTGCAGGCCAGTTCCCCGGCAGGGGCCAGTTCCCAGCAGGGGATGCACGAGAAGCAACCATACATTGATGTTTCTATTCCTCTCTCCTTCCCTTCCCCTCTAAAGATAAATAAATAAATAAAATAAAAAAAATGATGGAGTAGTGCTGTGGTGGTGCTTGCTAGAAATTTCTCCGGTACATCAACACAGCTTTCAAATTGTCAAGGTACAAATGGGTAATAAACTTCCTACCCTTATCCAAAAAGAGAAGTGCAAGGTATAGCAATTTATGTTTCTAGGGCTGTTAATGAGAGGTGCTGAGTCATATCATATTTCTGTAGTGTATGAGTTTCTTACTGCTGCTACCAAAAAATACAAAAACTTAGTGGCTTAGTACAACACAGATTTATGTCTTACAATTTTGGAGGTCAGAAGTCTACAATAGGTCCACAGGGCTAGGTTCTTTCTGGAGGCTCAATGGGAGAATCTGCTTCTTTATCTCTTCCAGTTTCTAGAGGCTGTTCATATTCCTTGGCTCATGGCCCCTTCCTCCATCTTCAAAACCAGCAGTATAGCATTTTCTCCCCTCTTTGAACTCTACTTCCATCCTTATATGTTTTCTCCCTCTCTTTCCCATCTCTCCCCATCTCTTCCCTAAGGACCCCTGTGATTATATTGTGCCTACTTGAGTAATCCAGGATGATCTCTCCATATCAAGATCCTTAACTTCATCACATCGGTGAGGTCCTTTTACCAGATAAGGTAAGTTAGTCAGAGGATCAAAGAATTATGACATAGACATCTTTGGGGTAACTATTCAGCCTACCTCATGCAGTCTTTACATAAGAGCAGCAAGTTAAAATGTGAAGTATGTTAACATATTTACCAATTAAAGCCATATATTTGTAGTAAAGTTCCAAATATTTGATACAAAATATATTATATTCTTTAGCAATTATTATAGTTCTTTCAATGTCATTTGGGCCTGGTTCTCCAACTGGAAGGCAAATAATATGTAGTCCATAAAACAAAGTTGTTGTATGCCATATTTTCCTAATTTCTTACCTGCAATTTATTAACTAAGAAATCTTTCTCAGTCCCCATGGCTGGATGGAAGAATGGTGGCAGGGTCCTAGCTTTTTGATATGGACCTACAGATAGCTGCGCATTGCCATACATATATTCAAATATTGACATACAGAACTAGACTTCGTTTTGGATATTGACATGGATATAGATATTGACATGCAGAACTTTTGATAACAGCAATAAAAATACAGCACCTTTCTATAATTGCTTATCCATTCTGCTTGGAACTGGACTGGGTATTTTCTACACATATCTCTTTAATTACTTACCAGAACTTCCCGAAGCCAGTATAACTACATTGATTTTACATGTGGGGCAACTGAGGATCAGAAAGAATAAGTAACTTGCACCGGGCCAAAGGGGAAAAAAAGCTAGTTCGTTGCAACCTTGAGAGAGGCACCTACTGTTCTTTCCAAGGGAGAACACAAGGAACCCCTTATTCCCAACACACAAACAAATTCTTGTGTGTTTTCATTTGGTTGACACTATTGTAGATGTTTGGAAAATCTGAATTCCCTCATTTTTTTTAGAGGCATATGCAAGATCAAATTGGAATGAGTTTACCAGTTGAATTTTGAAAATATGAAGCACCTGAACATTAGATACTTGAAACATTTCATCTTCAATGATCCCCTCTTTATTTTTATTTCATTTTTGAGTTGGCGCAGTTCTTGTAGTTGAAATGGCTTAATGGTCATTACTGTTGTGTAAATTTGCTATTAAATTTATTTCCTCCATTATTCCTCAGAGATGGTGTTAACCTCCCTTCATTGCCTTTCCCTTTTCAACCTACTGAGAACAGCTCTGTCTCTCAACATCATGCCACTGCCCCATATTAAACATATTGATTTGAAAGAAATCGCTTGAGGGTCACACCAGTTGAGTGACAGTCAACAGTGGTGAGTGGGGGTGTGATCATCAGGGGCTGGGTTTGTGGTCTTAGGTATTATTATAATTCACATCTCGGGGATCAATAATAACAATGATGAGAATAAAATAACCTCAAAAATAGGCAATAAAAAAAGGGTAGAGTCCTGTTAGCTGAGTGGCTTTCAAATCTCCAGGAAAATTAATTGATAATCCATTTTGAAAGAAATTGTCAGGCTTCTGTTTAGACAGGATGGCTTGGGAGGAGATGAAGATCGAAGAAGGAGGAAAGACAGGTGAAATAGGGGTGCTCTTTCAAAGGAAAATGCTCTTAGGTTTTGTATCAGAATTCCAAGGTTATCATAAGCAGGCTTGTGTGTTTGCCCATCAGTATCCTTCTGCCTAGAGGTTTCTTCAAGTGCATTGTTGTGTGACCTGCTGCATATTTGCACATTATTTCTAATTTCATGTAAAATAAAAACAAATGTGGGCTGGGAGTCCATGAAAGTGGAAAGTCCTTTCCACTTTCAGACACCAGCTTTTACTCCAGTTTTTGAGAACTGAGGCCATGTGATCTGAGTCCTACTTGCCTTTCTTTGGAGATCAGGCCAGTCTTACAATGAATATTGGAATACTAATTTATATTCTTGTTCATCTTATATGAAAGCACAAAAAATATGTCCTTCTAGGCCCTTTCCTGACATTGTAGACTAGTGGAAAGAGCACTAAACTTGGAGTTGAAAGATGTGGGTCCAGCACTTGACATTCTACTTACTAGTTATGGAACCTCTTTGAAACTCAGTGTTCTCATCATTAAAATGGGGAAAATAATATCTACAAGGAAGCATTCTTATGAAAACCAAATGCAGTTGTTGTGAAGCCTCTTGATAAAACATTTAGCGAAATACAGATATAAGTCTTTATTGTTACATCAGGAAAGAATTAGGCAGTTTGATGGGCCTACAACATTAAAAGTAGTGTGAAGAGAGTCCATAAGATGACAAAGGACCACAAATACATAGGGAACAATAAAAAACCATAGAAATGTTTTCAAGCCATAAAGAACCTTGGAGGTATCCTCTAAGTTTGATAAGAAGTATTGAATCAATAATTTGACCAGGTCCAACTCTTCATAGGTGACATTGTTGGCTCTAGAAGCCAAGTGTTCTGATTCCCAGTTGAGTGCTTGCTCTGTGATAAGGCAGAGTTCCAAAGGATTAACAAAGAGTACCTTAAACTATCCTCTTACTATGCCTACAGATTGTCATATAAGTGAACCCCCAAATAAATAATCATCCAGTTTAAGGTAAAGCTTTGGGAAAGACAAGAATTAAGAGTTTAGCCCTGGCTGGTGTAGTTCAGTGGATTGAGCACGGGCCTGCGAACCCGAGGATCGTGGTTCGATTCCCAGTCAGGGCACATGCCTGCATTGCAGACCGGTTCCCTGCAGGGGACCTATGAGAGGCAACCATACATTGATATTTCTCTCCCTCTCTCCCTCTCTCCCTCCCTTTCTCTCTAAAGATAAGTAAATAATTAAAAAAAAGAATTAAGAGTCTATACATTCGGAATGCATTCCTAAGAAATGGGAATCAATATATTAGTTCATTAAGCAAATTTTATTTGAAATCCAGCTTCAATTGTAGAACTATGTTGAAGCTATTTAAGGTGTATGCCACACTGTAAGAGACACAGTTTTTAAAATTTTATTTTATTTTTTTATTGTTGTTCAAGTATAGTTTTCTGCCTTTTCCACCTACCCCAGTCCAACCTCCCAGCCCTCCCCACTTCCCTCCCGTTTACACCCCCCATTATTGTCCATGTGTCCTTTATACTTGTTCCTGCAAACCCTTCTCCCTTTCCCCCTGAAATTCCCTCCCCTCTTCCCTCTGGTCACTGTCAGCCTGTTCTCAATTTCAGTGTCTCTGGTTATATTTTGCTTGTTTGTTTGTTTTGTTGATTAGGTTCCTGTTAAAGGTGAGATCATATGGTATTTGTCTTTCACCGCCTGGCTTATTTTGCTTAGCATAATGCTTTTCAGTTCCATCCATGCTGTTGCAAAGGGTAAGAGCTCCTTCTTTCTCTCTGCTGCATAGAATTCCATTGTGTAAATGTACCATAGTTTTTTGATCCACTCATTTGCTGATGGGCACCTAGGTTGCTTTAAGCACTTAGCTATTGTAAATTATGCTGCTATGAACATCGGGGCGCATAGGTTCTTTTGGACTGGTGTTTCAGGGTTCTTAGAATATAATCCTAGCAGTGGAATTGCTGGGTCAAAAGGCAGATCTGTTTTTAGTTTTCTGAGGAAATTCCATACTGTTTTCCATAGTGGTTGCACCAGTCTGCAATCCCACTAACAGTGTGCTAGGGTTCCCTTTTCTCCACAACCTCATCAGTATTTGTTATTTATTGCTTTGTTTATGATGGCCATTATGACCTGTGTGAAATGTTATCTCTCTGTGGTTTTAATTTGCATGTCTCTGATGGCTAGCGATACTGAGTATCTTTTCATGTGTCTCTGGACCCTCCTTATGTCCTCCTTGGAGAAGTGTCTGTTCAAGTCCTTTGCCCTTTTTAATTTTTTAAAATATTTTATTTATTTATTTCTAGAGAGAGGGGAAGGGAAGAAGAAAGAGTGGGAGAGAAACATCAATGTGTGGTTGCCTCCCATGTGTCCCCTACTGGGGACCCGGCCTGCAACCCAGGCATGTGCCCCGACTGGGAACCGAACCAGCAACCCTTTGCTTCACAGGCCCATGCTCAATCCACTGAGCTACACCAGCCAGGGCCTTTGCCCTTTTTTAAGTTGGGTTGCTTGTCTTTTAAGAGTGGAGTCATGTGAGTTCTTTATATATTTTGGAGATTAAACCCTTGTCTGAGGTAGAGACACAGTTCTTAAAAAACTCACAATCTAAGGGGGTTGCAGGGTTGTGAGTGATGAGACATGCACCATTTCCATTAGAAAAGGAAGATGGGGGAAATGGCAATTATATCGAGGCTCTGGAGGATGGGCATGGCTTTCATAATTAGAGATGACTTACAAGTGGTCTATTACATGCAGATGGTAGAGGCGCTTGGCTGGGGAAAGCTCCTTTGTTCATGTGCTTTTTTCTAGTTCCTTTGAGAATTTTTTCCTCTCTTCTATATGGTCCCAGTATGGGCTCCTTGTCATTCACAGGGGAGGAAACATAAACCAAGCTTGACCAATCATGGTACATCACACTAGACATGATGGTCAGTTAAAAAATGTGCATGTAGACCATACCAGACCAATCAGTCATTTTCAACAGAGATCTTAGGAAAGATCAATGTTTGCCCTTGAGTTTGCCAGAACAGGAGGATGTTAATCTTGACTGATATGTAGAAGGTGACAAAGATTTTCTCTTTGACCAAACTTTGGTTAGGCTCCTCTGAGCTCTGTTCTTGACTAGGCCTCTGCCTTGGCCTTCTGTGTCCATCCTGTTCTTGCCAGGCTTGATATCCGATCACCTTTGATATCTGACCAAGTTCCTCATCCTCCACTTTTAATGTCTAAGTCTTTGGCCTGCCTTTAGCAAGAATCCCTCTACCCTTTTGACTTGAGACTGTGAGTGAAACATTGTTCATATCCCAATATAACTTGGTAACCCTCTGGTGAGGTCTTCTATTTCATTCTAGGACTAAACCACAGCATTTATGCATGGTGCCTTACATGTGTCACCCACAAAACAAATGAACAACTAGAATCCAGTAAATTGTGGGTTCAAATATCTCACTTTCACTAAGAGCAGGAAGCAGGATAGAGAAAAAAATGAATAGCAAAAATGTACATGAGAAAGACTTAATTATGATTGTAATATCAAGATATAATTTCAAGTATACAGTATCATAAAATCTGGCAATATTAACTCATCTGTGGCATTGAGTGGGTTGTTATTTATGATTGTTTCTGTTTTTTTGAGAAAAAAGCAATACAAATCAAAACAATCATCAGTTATAGCAGGCTTTTGCAAACATAAATATTTTCCAATAATAATGTAGTGTTAAAGTCTCAAATCATGGAAACATAATATTTAAAACTGTTTACATTTCTCTTTTCCTCTACTTCCCCTCTACTTGAGTCCATCCTTTGCTAAATGAAAAACTATAAAAGCATGCTTCAAGAATGTTCCAGTGTGTGTCAATTCTAGGAATAAACCCAGAGATCATTAATCACTCTAATATGCATTTACAACATGAAACAAGAACCAAAGGCTCCCTTTAAAATACATTATTTTTAGAGCACTTTTACATTTGCAGAAATATTGAGTGGTAAGTATGGAGATTTCCCATACACTGCCTTCCCCCACAATATGCACAGTCTTCCCAGCTACCCATATCTCCCACTAGAGTGGTTACAATTGATGAATCTATATTGACACATTATTATCACCTAAAGTCCATAGTTTACATTAAGGTTCATTTTTGGTGTTGTACATTCTATGGTTTTGACAAATGTATGATGACATGTATTCACCTTCATAATATCATACAGATGAGTTTCACTGCCCTAAAAATGCTCTGTGCTTCACCTATTCATCCTTCTCTTCCCTGGCAACCATTGATATTTTTATTGTATCCACAGTTTTTCCTTTTCTAGAATGTTAAATCCTTTTCTAGAATGTCTTACACTTGGAGAAAATTCCCTTTTAAAGTAGCCCAGGATCATCAATAATAAATAAAATTGTTTTATGAGTACATATAAAACCCAAAATCAGTATATTTCCCTGCTTGCTAAGGTTAGAATCATATTGGATGGTTAACCACTTTGGTGGGGCTGTTAAGTCTTGAACCCTCATTTCTGCTTCCAAAATCGAGACAATTTGTTTAGATATAAACGTCTAGTTCAGAAATGTAATATTTTTAATGAGAGAAAAATAAAAAAATCTTATTAAGAAGTTGAAGGGGAAATATCATATAATCATGTCAATAGATGCATAAAAGGCTTTTAACAAAATTCAAAATTTATTATAAAAAGTCTTGGTAAACAAGAAACAGAAAAAAATTCTCTAATGTTTAATAAAGAATATTTACAAAGAAATTACAGCAAATTTTACACATAATGATGATATATTAAATATATTCCATTTAAAGTCACATGTAGCCCTGGCTGGTGTAGCTCAGTGGATTGAGCGTGGGCCTGCGAACCACACGATCACGGTTCGATTCCCAGTCAGGGCACATGCTGGGTTGCAGGCCAGTTCCTGGCAGGGGATGCATGAGAGGCAACCATACATTGATATTTCTCTCCCTCTCCCCTTCCCTTCCCCTCTAAAGACAAATAAATAAAAATCTTTTAAAAAAGTCACATGTAAGAAAGAATTTCTTGCTGTTGGTAGTCTTTTCATCATTGTATTGGGGATACCAGTCAGCACAATTATTATAGGAATTTTAAAAAAGAACTCTCATTATTCACAGATAATATGATTACCTATATAGAAAATCCCAGATCATTTGCAGATAAGTGTTTGAAATTGCTGAATACAAAATAAGCACATAGAATTAACTATATTTTACTTCACCAATAACAAACAGAAAATGAAGAAAAGAAAAACATCACAACAGCATTAAAGCTTTAGAGTATTTGGGAATAATTTCCACAGAACTTGATGGAAATAATTACAAAGACTTACTGAATATTATTAAGGAGGATTAATAAAATGGAAAGTCACAGCATATTCACAGAAATCAACATGTATTAGTTATCTCTTGCTGCATAACAAATTACCCCACACTTAGGGGTTCAAAACAACAACGGGTTATTCTCTCACAGTTTTTGTAGGTCAGGAATTCAGGAGCAGCTTACTGTGTGGTCTGGCTCAGGGTCTTTTGTGAGGTTGCAATCAAGATGTCAGATGCAGATATAGTGATCTGAGGGCTTCACTGGAGCTAGCTGCTAGAGGATCCACTTCAAGCTCACTTACTTGGCAGGAAGCATCAGTTTCTCACCACATGGGACTTTCTATAAGGTTAGCTGAAAGCTGGCTAATCATGCCCCTGCCCCACCAGTGAGGGGTCCAAAGAAAGAGTCTCTGAAGCCATACTGTCACTTCTGTTTTTTTTTCTATTTATTGGAAACAAGTAACAAAGTCAAACCTATATTCAAGGGGAGGAGAAATAGCTTCTATCTTTTTTTTTTTACATATTTAATTATTGTTCAAGTACAGTTTTCTGTCTTATAGCTTCTATCTTTTGAAGGGAATGTCAAAGAGTTTTTGGACAGACTTTAAACTGCCACAAAACTCAATATTATAAAGTTACCAGTTATCTACCAATTGATGAATAGATTCAATTCATCCTTTTGCCTTAATTGTAAGTTTGTTCTATATTTTTCTTTTTTAAAAAAAGATTTGATTTATTTAGTTTTAGATAGAGGGGAAGTGAAGGAGAAAGACATGGAAAGAAACATCAATGTGTGGTTGCCACTCACATGCCTCCCAACTGGGGATTTGGCCTGCAATCCAGGCATGTGCCCTGACTGGGAATTGAATGGGCAACACTTTGATTTGCAGGCCAGCACTCAATCCACTGAGCCACACCAGCTAGGGATATATTTTTCTTAACAATTAGATTTATAAGAATTTTTAAATTCTTAAATATTTAGCAAAATTAAAAAAGATATTTAGCAAAGCTAGATGACATTGTAAATATATGTGGTAAGACTATAAGACAGAAAAGATAAACACAAGATTCAGGATAAGATTTAGCTTTATAGCAATGGTTCTCAACCATTGGTGATTTCAGCTCCCATGGGAAAGTTGGCACTGTTTGAAGACATTTTTGGTTTTCTTCTCTGGGAGGTGCTATGGGTATTCTAGTGGGTAGAAACTGGGGATGCTGAACATTCTACAATGCACAGGTCAGCCCTACACAGCAAACAATGACTCAGCCCCAAATAGCATAGATGCTGAGGTTGAGAAACCTCCAGAAAGGCAGTGGGTTTGGGGTGGGGCACGAAAGGAACAAAATAACAATAATGTTCATTTTCTAGAATTGATTCAGTAATGCAAACACAAGAATATACTACATAATGATTTTAAAAACATAGTATACATATTCTTTTGTGTTTACTGAGTTCTTAATAAACACAATAAAAAAGACAAGTTGATAACTCAACAGAACTTTGGACTCATTGGGCAGGGAAGGCTGGGGATGAATACCTGTTTTGAACAAGTAGGTAAATGGTGGTGTCATTTAATAGTACATTTCCCCCTAAGATAAAAGCCTGTCTAGAACATCTCTTTATACTCTTAGCATTTTATCAAGATGGAAAACAGGTTTTCAACAGTAATATTATTTTGAATATAACCTTAAATTCAGACTGCATTTGCAAACTCTGACAAATCTCTTAAGTTGGTGATTTGTAAGTCAGTGTTTGTCTTTTCAAATCCTACTGGTCATAAGTCATTGTTCCACCTCCTCTCAGGGAGGATCAAGGGAGTAAATCCAGCAGTGAGGCAGAGACCTTTCAGCACTGGAAACATCAAGTGAGCAGAGGCCTCTAAGATGTCACAGCTCAGGCGCCCCATTAGCTGTCTTCAGTGCTCTCCCTGAGCTCACTGGCAGCATGAGTCAGCGTCAACCAGCTGACACCCCGCAGGTGAAAGCAATTCACCAGAGCCCAAAGCTCAGGCCAATCAGATTCTCCAGGGGGCGGGCCCAGGGCATCTCTCGCCTCACTCTGAACTCTCACATAAGTTCGTGGTTACCCTGGGTTTTAAATGAATGAAAATCAAGTTTTCCATGATTAAAAACAAATGCTATATTTGGTGCCACAGTTGCACAGAGCTGAAGGTCTGCTGTGTGTATCTTATACCGGAATGAACTGAAGGAGACAGAATAAGAGATGGAATTTAAGGAAACGTGATCTTTTTTACTTTTAGATTATGCTCTGATTTTTCCTCTTAACCGTGTAGTTGAATTTTCACACATGATAACAATATTTTTCTTGCAGCAGATGGGGCCTTTTATGAAAGGGGTTTTGCACCTTATTTTGTCTTTCATATGTCTAAAAATTATACATAAAAACCCCAAATGTGAGCAATTCGCCTAAACTCTGCCAACCCTTTGTGTTTTTAAAGAGCCAGCCAGGAGGTAGTGGGGCTATTCAAGTCTTAAAAGCGTGTAATGACCCCCATTACAGAAATTTGAAATGCTGTCCAATCTTAGAGAACCCATTTTTTAAAACTGCCCAATGCTAGCTTTGGGCACAGAAGAATGACACATGAGTCCAAAGGTCAAGCCCAAAACAACTCAACAAACCATGGAGCTTTCCCAGCGTTAGTCCCACTTTAAACTTCTATCATTTTAAGTGTATTTTAAAATGGAACCTTTAACTGAGGAAATTGTTTTGGTAAAGGCAGCAGCCATGGCCTTTGTCTCCTGTGATTCTTCTCCAGGATTTCAGCAGCATTTTGGAAAGCTAATTATATGAAAGATTAAAAATGTTGAGCATCTTTTCATATGTCTGTCAGCCCTCTGTATGCCTTCTTTGGAGAAGTGCCTAATCAGGTCCTCTGCCCATTTTTAATTGGATTGTTTGTTTCTTTTTTAATGTTGAGCTGTATGAGTTATTTATATATTTTGAATATTACCCCCTTACCAGATATATCATTTGTAAATATCTCCTCCCACTTATTGAGTAGCCATTTTCTTTTGTTGATGGTTTTCTTCAGGGAGCAAAAGCTTTTTAGTTTGATACAGTATCATTTGTTTGTTTTTGCTTTATTGTCTTTGCCTGAGGAGACATACCCAGGACAGTATTGCTAAGAGTGATGTCAAGAGTTTACTCCCTATGTTTCCTTCTAGGAGTTTTACAGTTTTAGGTCTGACATTTAAGTCATTAATGCATTTTGAGTTTCTTGTGTATAGTGTAAGAAAATGATCCAGCTTTAATTTTTGTATGTATGTATGTGTCCAGTTTTCCTAACACCATTCATTAAAGAGACTGTCTTTTCATATCATAAATTCATGCCTCTTTTGTCATAGAGTAATTGACCATATAAGCATGGGTTAATTAGTGGGCTTTTTATTCTGTTCCATTGATCTATATGTCTGTTTTTGTGCCAGTACCATTCTGTTTTGATTATTATAGCTTTGTAGTATAGTTTGATATCAGGGAGTGTGACACTTCCAGCTTTCTTCTTTCTTGAGATTGCTTTGGTATGCTTTAGTTTTAGGCTGCCAATCAGCTCTTCTCCCCAGAGGAGGCCCTCTTTAAAGGAGATCTGAGCAATGCATCTCCTTAGCCACACTGTAGTCCAGTGTTTCCTCTTCTATAAGTTACCTGGCCACAGCATTTGCCTACTTTTCTACTGCATCCTTGTCCTTTTGGTTCATATGTGCAGAAACTCTTCATTTGGTACTAAGACTTGGGGAGCTGGTGAGCACAGAACATGGTTCAGAAATCCCAAGGGACGTGGGTGGATCACTGAGAGCATCATCCTGATTCAAATCTTCTCAAACTGCAGTATTTCAGTTGACCTTCTGTTTCCTTCCCGAACCTTGATCTATACCTGCCCAGTAACTAATTGCTCAACTTTATGTATCTTTCTAAAACCGTATTTAAATTTCCCCCATGTGTGAGTTCTAATTTATTCTTTAGACCAAGATTTTGCAACCTCAGGAATATTGGCATTTGGGGTCAGATAATTATTTGTGATGGGAGCTGTTCTATGCATTTGCAGTATTGTGATTTATGAGAAATATATATTTGGTCATTTAGATGACTAAAATATATTTCTCACATATATTTGGTCTTTATCTGCAGTTCCTGGCTCACAGCTCTCCAAAGCCTTAGAATTTCCTGCACAATAAGCAACACTAGGCAAAGGGCATGCAGGCAACATGAAGAGGAGGCCATGTTTGCTTTTGGTAGACACCTGGCCCATGTGTCTCCCCATCCAGGTGCTCAGGGCCCTTGCTCTTCTCTGTGTCTAGTTCCTCTTGGAGCCACAGTCTGGCTTTCCTCTCTCCTGTGTTTCACATATTTTGCTTCCTTTTTTTACACATCTTCAGCAGTTACCTGTGAAAAAGATGGTTGGTCCAAGAACTTCATTTACCTATTTTCAAGTCATTCCCAGCTGGGGCCTCCTCTTCCTCAACCCAAGCCATGGAGTTTGCCAAATTTTTCATTTTCAAACATGCTGCTGTGGATTACAAAAAGCTAATAGCACCTTTTACTAGAAAACAGAGAATCTGTTTCTTTTTGTAAATTATGTTTAAAAATATTTTAGAATTTTTGACAAATAGAAGCTAATTGTGAAAATATTAGTTTCCAAAGTGTTCCACTTAACATTGAATTATATGTTGATGCATCTTTTATTCATTCCTGCAAAAATTCTTTGAGGAATTTATTTTTTAAAATGTTGGGAAAACTTTGATAGAAGGCAAGGATTACATTTAGCACTGGGATTCAGAGATGAGTACAACATGGTCCCTGTCTTTTAGTGTTTTATTATCTATTAGGGAATTCAGAAATATAAATGTCCTTTAGCATAAAGGGAGCTCAAGGGCAGGGACTACTGCATAAGAGCTCAAGCTATGCTAAATATGACCTTTAAAATCAGGCTTGAATGGACAAAAAATGCCAAAGGTAAAGAAATTACCAAAATAATCATCTAAAGCTTGGAAACTGAAGCCCAAGGACACATCAAATAGACAAGAAGACAGAAGACATTGAAAACTTTTAGACACTTGAGAATTGGACCCAATGATTGTTCTAATTCTCTCTGAAAGTCACATTCCTAGGTGAAGGTTGAATTATCTGAATTGTGATCCTGATCATCTTCACTGATCAAAAGAAAAGCCCATTTTTCATTTGAAATAAATCAGTAGCCCCATGCGTGAATTTATGAGAACACCATAGTCTCTAATGCAGCCACTGGATTCACAATGCCTTGGTCAATTAATGTGCTTATGACAATAATACGAGTTCGTTTCCACACCACCCATTGGTGTGGCCTGACTTGGCAGTGATCCCAAACCTAAACTAATTATTCCACTCATAAAATGAGCACCCATGTGTCCTCTTTGCTCTTTGGGTTGTATCTCTACAGCCTTTCATCACTTGATGAAATTAACCCAGTAGTCATGGCCAGTGTGTGGAAAGTCAGTTTTTGCAGTTCTTATTTCCAGAACCTTTCAACCCTACAACTGTAATTAGGCCCAACATTTGTATGCTCTTTAGCACATTCCTTTGGATACGCTCAAAAAACATGCAAGGAAGTGTATTTAAAGACTCAAATTCCCAACTTTGCAAGCAAACAGAAACCATTTCCTTACTAGAAAAGTTAAAAAAAATGAATCCCCTTTCTTCATTTTTTCCTTGGAGGCTGCATCTTCATAAATGGTTTGGGCAGATGCCTTTTATTTTTACTTTTTTCACCTGGAAAGAATTTATTTAATTTTATTTTAATTGTTCAAGTACAGTTTTCTGCCTTTTCCTCCCATCCCAGCGCACCCCACCCTCCCCCTCCCTCCTGTTTCCACCCCTCTTGTTATTGTTCATGTGTCCTTTATATTTGTTCTTGCAAACCCTTCCTCTTTTTCCCCGAAATTCCCACCCCTCTCCCCTCTGGTCACTGTCAACCTGTTCTCAATTTCAGTGTCTCTGGTTATATTTTGCTTGTTTGTTTGTTTTATTGATTAGGTTCCTGTTAAAGGTGAGATCATATGGTATTTGTCTTTCACTGCCTGTATTATTTCACTTAGCATAATGGAAAAATGAATCTGCCTTTTGACCCAGCAATTCCACTGCTGGGATTATATCGTAGAACCCTGTAACACCAATTCAAAAGAACCTATGCACCCCCAAGTTCATAGCAGCATAATTTACAATAGCCAAGTGCTAGAAGCAACCTAGGTGCCCATCAGTAAATTAATGGATCAAAAAAACTGTGGTACATTTACACAATGGAATTCTATGCAGCAGAAAGAAAGGAGCTTCTACCCTTGGCCAGATGCCTTTTGAATTAATAGCACAGTGAGAAAAGTGTTTTCTGTGGAAGAAAATTTCAGCACCATCAAACATGAGTTAGAGTCCTCTTTTATTCTGAAATATGCATATGGAGGTGAGGGGTTGGGGTGAGAGGAGTTGTGTTTTCCTTTGGTGTGGATCAAGGCCAGCATTCCAGAAAAGCCTTCTACCTGCTGAGCTGGTCGTCACCCCAATATTGCATCCCCTGTGCTGGGCTGCAAGTCAGTTCTGGATGGATGTGTTTTAATTCACATTTAAGCTCCTTTAGTTTCATTTCTAGGCATACAATTATACTCGTTTCTTTCAGACAATCCTTGAGGTAAACACCTGGAGTTTTATTTGAAGAGCTAGAACCTGAACCCTCTTCATCAGTCTCTGTATTTGGGCTCTGCAGCTGGAAGGCATGCTTGCTCACTTTGCTTTTTTACCATACAGGAAATCCTCCTGGGTATTCGGGGTACATGTGGTACCTTTGAAGTACCACAAGCAATGTTCTCTTTCCTACTTTCCTCCGTGTTTTGTTACATTATTTTAATTGATGTAGTTTGTCTGATGTATTATATTAGGAGAGCTTGAAGGATGATGTGTTTAGCACACAATGTCTCTTATGATTAAATTTCTTTGCAGAAACACAATGCCTCAGTGTTGACTCTGCTCACTCCCCGCCTGCCCCGTGCTTGGTTACAATGATACAAAACAATGCTTTGCATGTTGTGCAGGAAAATCACTCAGATACCCCATCTCTCATGTTCTTGCCCCAGAGCTGGAAATTCATAACTCAAATTTGTTTCAAGTTTTAAAACTCTAATATTTATGGCACATATTTTCTCTCTTAATGAGTCCTGCATGTCTAGTTAAGCCTTTGATGATAGAAATTTCTATGTACATTCACATACAAATGTACTTTGTGGGTAGAAACAGACTTTTTATTATGTAATGATGGAAGGGCACTCTACTTCTGATAAAAATTGATCTAATTAGTATGTAATTTAAGTCCAAGAAAGGTAAGGACTAATACCAAGCCTGCTAACCTGCATTTTTATATTAGTTTAAATTTCCTTTAATAGTTATTCCTTGAAGCTTAATGACACTGACCTTTTCTTTTCTCCTTTATATCTCCAACATGCTTGTAATTACAAAATGTCCAGAAACAACTGTAGGAGTCTCTTTGCCTTGTGATTTGCTCCAGAAAATAAAAATGAGAAAGATCCCCTTCCTTTGCCACTATTATTTAAGTCCAACAAATTCACAAAGTCCCTGGAATGAATCTTAAGAATAAAAGGACACATTTACTTATTTTGATCTGAGAGAGAACATCAAGGAGATGCAGCATCAAGTAGTACTTTAGAAATAATGCATGCAAACATGAATAAAAATAATCCTGTATTTTCTGGATATTTTGAGCATTTCTTTTGGAATGTCTAAGATTTGCTTTTTTATTTTTTTGCACATGTGATACATTGCCCCTTTTTTCTTTTTACTTCCTTTTATCCATTTAATATTTAAATTGTGCTTAAATGAACCTAGAAACATGCATTTCTTGACAAAGTAGTCAAGTAATGAATTTATGATGATCTTTCTGCTTTGTGGTCAGGCAATCTCTGACCTTTGAAAAGGTGGAACAGATTTTGCTGTGTTTAGTGAAGCATGAGCAAGAAGCCCAATCAGCCAATTTATGTTTGATTTTATCACAAGCATGTCAGAGTTGATTTGGTCAAGCCAGGTTAGGGTGAGAGAGAGGCAGAGAATTGCTAGAATTGGAACAAGTAAGAGTTGTTTTCAGGCTGAGTGATGCACAAAATCCATGCAGAACTCTTATGTATGTTTTCAGTATAGTGAATGAGATTCAGAATTTGGAACCATAAGTTGATATATAGTTTGGACTGCACAACACAAAAGGTTCCAGAATTCATGAAGGGAATGGCCATAGGTAGTTTTATGTTTACCAAACTGAAAAACGGTTACTCCTGTTTGTGGTCTAAGAAGAGGTGCACATGCCTTCACCTTTTAGAGGTTTAAATCTATACATATAGAGGGAATACTAGTCTTATCAGAAAATGTAAAAGTTGTTTGATTTACAGTAGAAATCCTCTACTATAAATGCATTATTTATGTTAAAAACCTGAGTCCACTTAGGTTTGGGTTAGAAGATTCACCAGAATCAAGTATTCCATTGGGACCCTTCTCTGCAGCCCAGAACTAATAATCTCATGGGCTTCACTGGTCCTCACAGTTCCTCACCCCACTGCAGTCCCAGGCTGCCCTTCAGTTTAGTTGTCAAGAAGCAGAAGCATTCCATGGACTTCTGTAAACATCAATATCCAGGGTCATTGGTTGCATTGGTTTAGGAGCTCTCATAAGAGCATAACGAGGAAGGGAACTGCCAGGCTCACTGGTGGGGAGGGAGGATGGAGGAAGGGAGTTGGTGCATGGTATCATACATGCCAACCAAGTTGTGTTTTTGCTGGCAACCCCTTTTCTTCCTTTGCCCTCTGCTACTGCATGGCCCTGCCAACCTGTCCAGTGTGCTATGGCAGAGAGATGGCTCTGCAGAGGATCTAAGTTCATTAGTTTCCAAGGTGGGTCTGTGAGGTATGGTTCTCCCCAGGGAGCCATGGAGAATTTTTATGGATAATTATACCACCTCACAGGAACATTTAAGGGATGCAAATGCCTTGATTGACTTCAGATATATGAAGTAAGAATTTCAAGATGGGACCTGAAGAACTGGATTTTTAAAAGTTGTCTAGCAAGTATGATGAGTAAGCAAGGTTGGGAAACACTGACTTATATGAGAAAAGTCATATTAGGCCATTGTAGGGATCATTATCAGTTTTTGCATTTGCTATCTAAAAATCATATTAATGCATGTTTTATTCTTACATAGTCAAATAATTAAGAGAATTGGGAGTTTTAGACTTTTTTAAGTTTCAAATATCCTTTTCTGATAAGACAATCTTAATGTAGAAGGATAAAATAGCTTCAGAGTTGATGTTTGCTAAATGGAATATTGTGATGTATTCAAAGGTAAGAGCACTGCCTGGTTATAAAGTATGAAACATCCACAGGTTAATGGATGAGATCAGCATGTAAGTAAAAAATTATAATCCAGTGAGGTTCTTCTGGAAAGGTATAGCCTAGCCCTCTGAGTGTTTGTTTGGGCCTTCCAAGAGAAAGCAAATTGTTATATACAACAATATTGCAGTGCTGTTTGCGTCATCCACGTAGATCACAGGTGGCAAATACAAGGCCCATGGGCTAAATCTATCCACCTTGTTTTATCCAGCCTGGCACCTTGTTGCTACCTGGTGGCAGCACTGAGCTCTCGCTTAACTGTTAGGGAGCAGTTACATTTATACAGTCCGAAAATTACATTCGGCCCTTTGAAGACAACCAGGCTGCCTTCAACCAGGCTGATGTGGCCCCTGGTGAAAATGAGTTTAACACCCCTAGTGTAGATGAAGTGAATCATGTCTTTGTAGATATTGGGGTATAGGGTATTGTGAGCTAATAGTACACAGATTAATTCTATTGCATACTTTTCAGTATGACAACTATGTGTGCCATACTAGGACAATGGGAAGAACCCTGGGTTCAAATGTTAAAAATGTACTTTCTGGGTCAGTCCTAAATACTCATAACACTTTATTGTGCTATCTCTTATGACAGTATTCTCTCTTACTCTATTAGATATTTATGCACCCTGTACAGAGGCATTATGGTAGATTCCCAATATCTTTTCTGCCTTACTCCATTGTGTAGGAGCTATGCAGTTTGCAGCATTGACTCCAATGTCCCTTGTGGGCCTCTGATGGAATTAAACCAATCCTAATGCCCTGGATTTAGTCACTGGTAGATGACTCATGCCTAAGCCAATTAGATTGTGGCAATTCCTAACCATAGAAATCAATTCAGGAGTTGTCCCATTAGGAACTGAAGGGTTTCACTGATAATTCAGGGAGATGATTTGTCAAATGCTGGTATAAATGAGCTGTCAATGAGTCTGGGAATATGTTTGCCCACTTACTCTGGACTAGATTATTAGAAAGGATCAGAACCTTCTTTTATGACTTGGTCAGTCTCAGAAACATTGGCCTCCTGCTTGTAACTCCAAAGCAGACAGGTATGTGCTATTAGCTTTTTATTGCTAACTGCATATTCTGGAGTGACTGGCTCATATATACTGAGGTTGGTGCACATTCATTTTTCTTCTCATTCTGCTATAATACAGTAAGTGCGGGGAGCTCCAACTGGTCCCTGAATCACCTTCACCCACTTATTTTTTAATGCAAAGTTTTTTGGGGTGGAAGGACAATAAGGAGGCAGATTGGAAAGGCCCTTAGACAATATTGACTATGGCCTCTTAATCTGATAAAGCTCCTAATCAATGCCTAGAAGGATGAAATATCTTTTCCCAAATGACTATAGAGCCAAGTAATTCTAGAGCTTGTGCTCATATGAGTATTCTGATGCTTTAGCCACTCCCATTAGCAGATGCCATATACTGTGAGCACCCCAGCCAAGGGCACCATAGTCCCTTATGGAACTACTACAGTGGCTCCTAACTCTTGTTTGCATGTGTACCACACTGCTCCCAATCCATTTTTACACAGGAGTCTGAGGGAGCCTGATACATTAACCTAATTCTCTTGAATGTCTTTACCTGGTGCCAATCTATTTGGTAGGAAATACAAGTCTCTGTGCTAGTAGGAAGAGAGAAGAGAGATACAGGAAGGAGTAGGGTAGAGGGGCATTTTATAATTTGTAGAAGACAAATAATCATTAAATCATGAACCTAACAAGTCTCCTTCCTCCAGAGAAATTAGTAAGTTGCTCCAACAGGCTGCTTCTGGAAGGATAGGGAGAGAGCATGGCCAACAGCCTTGGACTCATGATTTTTAACTTTACTGGAGCTAAAAGTGGCCACAAGCAAATGTGGCCTCAAAATCAATGAAAAGCATTTTCAAGTCAAAGGCACCCCAGCTGAAAAATAAGGACATTATGTAGGGCAACATGTCTGTGATTTTTTGAAGGCCTTATAAGATTTCAATATGCAACAGTTATAATCTATTTGAGGTCTTCCTGAAATATAACAACTCATAGCTTCTGTCTGGGCTACTCTGTAGGTATTTTTGTGGGTTAGCAGAAGAGAAAAATGTGGCTCAACACAAGCAAACAAACATAACATGAAAGATTGGTGGACTAGAAAGGCAAAAAAGTGAGAATAAAGAAACAGGGATGCTATAGATAGAGCTTGTAGAGGAGAGAAGGGGAGTTTGTTGGAAGTCTCTTTGGGCAGACCTTGAGGGGATGTGAGCAGCAGGAGATGAAGACACTGGGAGGGCCAGTGAAGCTGGCAGCAGGAAGCAGAAGACACAGCAGCCCAGGGAGGCATCCTTCATCTTGCAGGAAACTGAAGGGTTTCCGCCACCCAGGCAACTGTAGGCAGGCCATCTTGTTAGTTACTGTAGAATGTAAAAAGTCAAGTAACTGAAACCAGTGTGGCTTTTTTAGTGTTGGAAAGTAGTGCTTTGAGGAGTTCCTTAAAGAAGGTGTGGAGAAGGAGGAGAAGCCTGGAGGGTTGGGGTTGGCATTCTTGCTGCCATGCAAGCTTGCACAGAAGGATATGAATTAAGAGCTGAGAGCACAGGTGATTTGGTTCAGCTGATGAGTATGCCATCACCTACAGGAATAGTCAGCCCTTGGGACTGCTTTTTTTGCCATTCGTATTTCTCCCTTCCTGCCATGGTAATTTTTGAATTAAACATTGGAAGTCCTCACTTTCAAGCAATTTAAAAGTTACTTTCTTTGTGAAGGCCTTTGGACTTTGCATCTGCATTCCTAGCAGAGATCTTTGGCACATAACAGGTGCATAGTAAGTGTTGAATGAAAGAAAGCACATTATTTTTCATTAACACCTTATGGGAACTAACTCAGCACCTTAGATCACATATCACAATCAAACTGGGGAGCAGTACAACTAGGGAGTGTTGCAGAAGGATTCTTTCAGTGAAGCCAGGACATAAAAACACACCGGATGGGAGTCATGTCCTTAAGATGCCGAGACAAATCAAAGTTGCCTGTGCCCTCTAGAATTAAGTAGTCATCACAGGTTTTTGAAGGGAAAAGCTTGGTATTGATGACTTAGCATTCTCATTTTGTTCATTAGCTTCCAGAGAGCCAAGACATGTTGGAATTTCAGAGTATTGAGGTGCAAATTTAAGCCAAACTTCAAATAAGACTGGGCGTGTGAGGTCTGGAGGCTTCCTTTCTGTCATAGCATCTGCAGTAACACTTGTCAGATGATAAACTCTTTTGTATCTTCAAATGCTCCCTCATACCATGAATCAGTGCAGATAGGAACAAACTTTAGGGAAGACAATTTGGCACAGGTATCAGAGCTTTAGAAAATGCTCTTCTCATTTGAAGGAGTGATTGCTCGTCGGGATTTCAGTGAAAGGAAACAGAGATGTGCATACACAAATGTGTCTCATCAGAGAATGTTGACACATGAAAAATTGAGAAGGGATAAATCCAAAGACCCGGGAAACTGACTAAATTGGTTAAATAACTTATGTACCTTTATTAGATGTATCAATAATACCAAGTACTCATATAAACAAACAGACACTTTATCAAGACCATTTAATGATGTGGGGCACCTTAATGATACTTTTAGTGACAACATAGCTTATAAAATGATATACTTGATATTTTTGTATAAAAATTGAGGGTCACAATGCATACAAAGATAATGATCACTGAGACTTCCCTCCAGGTGATAGGAGAATGTTTAATTTTTATTTTTTGTACTGTTATATATTCTGCAGGGTTTTTTACATTAATGTGAGTTAATTAGGTAGTTAGAAAAATTCTTTCAAAACATAATTTTGCCTCTTTGCTTTTGGTTATAGATTTACAAATTAGAGTAGTCTCCTCCCCACTCCAGAGGCCATGGGTTAAGGTACAGAATTCTATGTGAAATCAATGATGTATGTACTGAGTACCACTATTTTACACATGAGGATGCTGAATTTAGAGAAATAATTTCCTTATTACACATAGAAAAAAAAACCCAGCTAAGTCGGGACTTCAAACCAGGTCTACAGAGCCAGCTATACAATACTGAACTCACACCCCACTTCAGATGGTGAGATTTTAAGTATGAGCTTTCTAATTACCCACCAATGTGGCATGTGTCTTAATAAATTCACTGAAAGAACATTAATGATGAAATCAAGCGGTTGAATTTGAAGATAGTTCTTCACAAGTCAGTTAATACAGCACTGCAGTGAAATATGCAATTCTGCCTGCAGCCCAAAGCTGTTTCTATCAGTATGAAAAGTGAGACTTGAAATTTTGGTTGCCTGCTACTCATTATATGTTGGTTCATGTTCTGTAATTGTCTTAGTCTTCTTGGGCTGAAATAATGAAATACCACAGACTGGCCAGCTTAAACAACAGAAATTTATTTCTCACAGTTTTGGAGACTGGAGGTCCAAGATCAAGGTGCTGGCAGATTCAGTGTCTGGTGAAAGCCCACTTCCTAGTACAAGGGCACTAATCCCATTCATGAGGGCTCCACCCTCATGAATTAATCACCTCCCAAGGACCCCATCTCCAAATACCATTGTTCTGGGGATTAGGATTTCAACATACTGACTTTGGGGGACAGGAACAGAAACATTCAGTGTACAGCAATAGCCTTGGCCTTTTGATGTGTTGTGACTAAATGATTTACTTCACTTTACAATTTGTAGCTGAAAAAAATGCTATACATTATCTCTGCAGACATTGAAACAAGTGCTCTTTCCCAAAATAATTTTAGGACTGTATAAATGTAACTATTCCTTAACACTCAAGCAGTTGAAATTACATTCAGCCCTTTGGGGGCAACCATGAAGCTGATGAAGTGGCCCCCGGTGAAAATCAGTTTGACACTCCTGCTCTATAGGGATAAAAATTCTTGAACTGCAATAAGTTTATCTCTTACACTTTTCATTCTAAAATTTTATCATGAGATTTCAAGCTATAATTTTGGATGTGTCCCTTCCTAGGAAATACAAGGTATGTCCAAAAAAGTACAGCCATTGTTAATATAACAAGAACAGTTTGTACAACATTAATGTAACCTGGCAGCCAAGGAGAGTGGACTGGAATGCACATACGTGAACAATGATGACTTCACTGTACTAGTCAATGGGGGCAGTAGATGCCATTGAATGAGCATTTGTACTGTGTGGCTGTCACATTCAAAATGACTGAGTGAGTAGAGCAATGACTCTGCATCACATTTTGCATTAGCTTGAACATTCCTCCACAGAAACTATTTGGATGATTCAGAAGTCCACAGCTATGGGCAACTGGCGACTAGCAGCTTCATCATGATAACGCACTTACTCATGCATCACATCTTCCGCCCCTGTTTGGTGAAACATCAAATCACCCAGGTGTGTCAGCCCCCTACAGCACAGATTTGACACCCTGCAACTTCTCTGGCTCTTCCCAAAACTAAAATCATCTTTGAAAGGGAAGAGATATGAGATCACTGACAAGATTCAGAAAAATACAATGGGGCAGCTAATGGCAATTAGGAGAACTGTGTGAGGTGCCTACTTTGAAAAGGACTGAGGCATCATTGTCCTATGTACAATGTTTCTTGTATCTTGTATTATCTTAAATAAATAAAAGTCTCTACTTTTCATATTGCATGGTTGGATACTTTCTGGACAGACCTTATATTTTAGGTTGGAGTTTCCTTAATTGAAAGAAAATAACCTATCTTTATAAGTAAACGATCTTTTTCTCTTCTGTATCTCAAAGACTGACAAACACATTTTTAAAATATGGCCTAAAATTTTGAAATGTCCTCCATATAATATATAAAATCAGAACAACAGCTGTACTACATGATGGAATAAGTGGGTAACTCCTTTCTTAGTTCTTTTTTTTTAAAGATTTTATTTATTTATCTTCAGAGAGGAAGGGGAGAGGGAGAGAAATATCAATGTATGGTTGCCTTTCATGTGTCCCCTGCTGGGAGTTGGCCTGCAGGGAACCAGCCTGCAACCCAGGCATGTGCCCTGGCTGGGAATCGAACCGCGATCCTCTGGTTCGCAGGCCCGCGCTCAATCCACTGAGCTACACCAGCCAGGGCTCTTTCTTAGTTCTTTATATTTTTTCTTTTTAAAAAGTACTGTTGCTATTATAAAATACATAAAAAAGTATGAATAAAAAACAGAAAGCACTCAAAAAAAAGAAACAAGTGCTCTTTCATTAAAAATTTACTAAAAAGGTTTAGAAAAATAATCACTTTTGATACTCCACAAAACAAAGATCAAGGTGCAGTGTCTGCTGCCCCATTATTTATGCGTAGGGGTGCTGTTGTTTGTACAATTTTGGAAAATAATAACATAGGACAACAAAAAGGAAAAGGCCACAAAAAACTTCACTAAAACCTGTGGTTTAAAAAGATGTTTTCTTCAAATTCAGGCAAATAAAGTGATTTTTATATGCAAATCACTGCCCTTTTGCACTTGAAGATATTTGGAATGGAAAATAAGCTGTGGCTTTCAAAGGAAAGCTTCCTGGTATGGCAGCTATTAACACTTTATGGGATTGTTGTCTAATCTTCTCCAAGAACTAAACAACAAAGTGTTTATTGTATCCTGCCTCTGAATAATATGCAAACTCTTCCTCTTCCTCTTCCTCCTTCTCCTCCTCCTCCTTTTTCTCCCCCTTCTTTTTGTTCTTCTTTATGGTATGGTTATGAACAAACTACAACTGCTGACCTTTCCCCAAACCTATGATCATTCCCAGCATATGAATGCACGTGAGCTAGTTGGAGTCCAATCGGGTTCCTCCAGAAACAAACTCTGAGCCAAGGGTTTGAATGCAAGTAGTTTATTTAGTTTGTGGTCCTAGGACACTGGTGGGAGAAAGGGGAAGTGAGAAACAATTGCTGAATACAGGGAGGGTTTGATATCAAGCAGATTATCACTATGGGCAACAGTGACTTAATCTTGCTGGCATTCCAAAAATCTGGGTAAAACACATGCCTTACAGTTATTCTGCCTAAAGAACGAAGGAGCTGAGGTATTGATATACCAACTCCCATTAATCATTGCTTAAGACAGCTAGCTCCCAGGGGATGTAAATTTTCCAGGCATCCCAAATTGCTATTGCTGCTCCAACAGTAATGCTATCTCTGGCAGCCAGAGAATGTTCTCAGGCAAAAAACAATGCAGGTACTGGCAGTTGAGAGTTGGCATACACACTAAAGTATTAAGAGTGAGGGGATATGGGTGGGGTGCTGACAGCATCTGCTGCAGATTTATTTGCCAAATTAGTAGTTGGATGCAAAATGTATTTTCTGCTACTCCCTGAAGCTAGGAAGCATACACAGAAAACTTTGGGTAAAGTGGTCTGACCAAATTTGAGAGTAATTTGTTATTTAGAAACATTAAGAAGAGGCATATCCAAACACCAATTTAGAGAAAGTGCCTCACATGTATACACAGAGACAAGTACAAAATGTCTATTGCAGCATTTTTGGTAAAGGAGAAAAATGGAAATAACTCATAGATTCCTCAACAGAAAAAGTTGAATGCAAAAAGGAAGCTGATGAATGACGGACCCAGATGATCACATACATAATATTTAAAACATGAAAAACACTATTGTAGATTGTTTATGAATACATACATATGCTGTAAAAATATAAAGCATGCATGGGAATGATAAATACCAAGTTGGAAGACAGTTGCCTAGATATTTTCTTCTGAGGAGGAAGGGAAACAGATAGATGAAGGGAGGGGACAGGGGAGCTTCAAACCACATCCAGAATTATTTCTTTTTTTAGAACAATTATCTGAAGCAAATATGGCAAAAGATTAAGATTTGAAAAAGTTTTATGGTAGGTGCCTGGATGTTCTTTTGAATATTTTCTACTTTTCTCTATACCTAAGACATTTCATCCTAAGACAGGAAAAAAGTGAAAACAAAACAGAACAAAAGATCAAATTTTTGTAGCATTAACATTTTTACCATATTTTTCTTGGAAACAGAATTGTGCAGTTGAGTGGTGGAATGTGGATTTTTTCCCTGTGATAGAATTTCATTTTAAATGTTGAACTTCCTAGTTCAAATGTTGGATTTTCTAGTTCTTTTTTTTTCTTTCAATTTTTTTATTTAATTATTTTCCAAGTACAGTTTTCTGTCTATTACTCCCATCCCATCCCACGCCCCATTCTCCCCCCCTCTCTCCCATTTCCACCCTTCTAGGTTGTTGTCCAGGTATCTTTTATACATGTTCCTCTAAATCCCTCCCCTATTTCCCCTGAAATTCCCTCCCATCTCCCCTCTGGTCACTGTCAGCCTGTTCCTTATTTCAGTGTCTTTGGTTATATTTTGCTTGCTTGTTTGTTTTGTTGTTTAGCTTACTGTTAAAGGTGAGATCATATGGTATTTGTCCTTCAACACCTGGCTTATTTCACTCAGCATAATGCTTTCCAGTTCCATCCATGATGTTGCATAGAATTCCATTGTGCAAATGTACCATAGTTTTTTTTTGTTTTTTTAAATAATTTTTTTATTTAATTCTTGTTCAAGTACACCTTTCTGTCTTATATTCCCAACCCTGCCCGCCCCCCCGCCCCATGCATAGTTTTTTCCTGCAGTTATTTACCGATGGCCATCTAGGTGGCTTCCAACTCTTGGCTATTGTAAATTGTGCTGCTATGAACATCAGGGTGCATAGGTTCTTTGGGATTGCTGTTTTAGGGTTCTTAGGATACAATCCCAGCAGTGGAATTGCTGGGTCAAAAGGCAAGTCCAATTTTAGTTTTCTGAGAAAATTCCATACTGCTTTCCATAATGGTTGTACCAGTCTGCAATCCCACCAACAGTGGACCAGAGTCCCCTTTTCCCCACACCATCTCCAACATTTATTGTTTATTGCTTTGTTTATGATAGCCATTCTCACCGGTGTGGCGTGGTATCTCATTGTGGTTTTAATTTGCATCTCTCTGATAGCAAGCGATATTGAGCACCTCTTCATGTGCCTCTGGATCCTCTGTCTGTCCTCCTTGCAGAAGTGTCTGATCAAGTCTTTTCCCCACTTTTTAATTGGGTTAGTTGTCTTCTTAGAGTGAAGTTGTGTGAGTTCTTTGTATATTTTGGAGATTAAACCTTTGTCTGAGGTGTCATTGGCAAATATGTTTTCCCATACAGTTGTTTGTCCTTATATTTTAATGCTGTTTTCTTTAGCTGTGCAGAAGCTTTTTATTTTGATGAGATCCCATTTGTTTATTCTTTCCTTTATATTCCTTGATCTAGGGGACATATCAGTAAAAATGTTGCTGCATGAAATATCTGATATTTTCCTGCCAATGTTCTCCTCTAGGGCTTTAATGGAGTCACGGCTTCTATTTAAGTCTTTTATCCACCTTGAATTTATTTTGGTGTATGGTGTAAGCTGGAGCTCCAGTTTCATTTTTTTGCATGTACCTGTCCAGTTCTCCCAACACCATTTGTTGAAAAGGCTATCTTTACCCCACTTTATGTTACTCACCACTTTGTCGAATATTAATT